>NW_024738520.1:0-31862 GCF_018991925.1 Homarus americanus
GATCGAGTACAACAAAGCCCCCTCATCGAGTATAACAAAGGCCCCTGAACGAGTATAACAAACGCCCCTAATCGAGTATAACATAGCCCCCTGATCGAGTATAACAAACGCCCCTTATGGAGTATTACAAAGGCCCCTGATCGAGTATTACAAAGGCCCCTGATCGAGTACAACAAAGGCCCTTGATCGAGTACAACAAATTTCCCGGATCGAGTATAACAATGTCCCCTGAACGTGTATAACAAAGTCCCCTGATCGAGTATAACAAATTACCCGGATCGAGTATAACAAAGTCCCTTCATCAAGTATAACAAAGTCCCCTGATCGAGTATAACAATGTCCCCTGATCGAGTATAACAAAGGCCCCTGATCGAGTACAACAAAGGCCCCTGGTCGAGTACAACAAAGTCCCCTCACCGAGTATAACAAAGTCCCCTGATCGAGTATAACAAATTCCCCGGATCGAGTACAACAAAGTCATCTGATCGAGTACACAACAATGCCCCCTGATCGAGTACAAATGCATGGCCCACATGATCGAGTATAACGAAGCCCTGATCGAGTATAGCAAAGCCCCTGATCGAGAGTAACAAAGGTTCTGGGTGATCGAGGCCCCTGATCAAGTATATATATATCAAAGACCCAATCGAGAAGGTAATAAATTCTGATCGAGTATACAAAGTTCCCGATCGAGTATAAATAGCGCCCCTGATCGAGTAGCATAAATAAAGCGTCTCCCCAATCGAGTGACAACAAAGCCCCTAATCGAGTATAACTAAGTCCCTGATCGAGTATAAGAGATCCCAAATCGAGTATAACAAAGTCCATCAATCGAGCATAACAAATTCCCTGATCGAGTATAACAAAGCCCCAGGATCGAGTATATAACAGCCATTATCGAGTATAACAAAGCCCCCTGGTAAAGTATAGCAAAGTCCCCTGATCGAGTATAACAAAGCCCCCTGATCGAGTATAACAAAGGCCCCTAATCGAGTATAACAAAGACCCCTAATCGAGTATTTCAAAGGCCTCTGATCGAGTATAACAAAGGCCCCTAATCGAGTACAACAAAGGCCCCGAATCGATTATAACAAAGGCCCCTGCTCGAGTATAAGAAAGGACCCTGATCGAGTATAACAAAGGCCCCTGATCGAGTACAACAAATGCCCCTGATCGAGTATAACAAAGCCCCCTCATCGAGTATAACAAAGCCAAATGATCGAGTATAAAAAAGCCCACTCATCGAGTTTAACAAAGGCCCCTCATCGAGTATAACAAACGCCCCTAATCGAGTAAAACATAGTCCCATGATCGAGTATAACCAAGGCCCCTTATCGAGTATTACAAAGGCCCCTAATCGAGTATTACAAAGGCCCCTAATCGAGTACAACAAAGGCTCCTGATCGAGTAAACAAAGTCCCCTGATCGAGTATAACAAAGTCCGCTAAACGAGTATAACAATGTCCCCTGATCGAGTATAACAAATTCCCCGGATCGAGTATAACAAAATCCCCTAAACGTGTATAACAAAGCCCCCTCATCGAGTATAACAAAGTCCCCTGGTTGAATCTAACAATGGCCCATAATTGAGTATAACAAAGGCCCCTCATCGAGTCTAACAAAGTCCCCTAATCGATTATGAAAAGGCCCTTGATCGAGTATAACAAAGCACAATCATCGATCAGAGTATAACAAAGTCCCCTAATCGAGTATAACAAAGTCCCCTGATCGAGGAAAACAAAGCCCCCTGATCAAGTATAACAAAGTCCCCTGATTGAGTATAACAAAGTCCCCTTGTTGACCATAACAAAGGCCCCTGGTCGAGTATAACAAAGTCCCCTAATCGAATATAACAAAGCCCCGTGATCGAGTATATCAAAGGCCACTGGTCGAGCATAAAAATGGACCCTGGTCGAGTATAACAAAGTCCCCTGATCGAGTATAACAAAGCCCAATCATCGAGTATAACAAAGTCCCCTGATCGAGTATAACAAAGTCCCCGGGTCGAGCATAACAAAGTCCCCTCATCGAGTATAACAAAGTTCTCTTATCGAGTATAACAAAGCCCAATCATCGAGTATAACAAAGGACCCTTGTCGAGTATAACAAAGTCCTCTGATCGAGTATAACAAAGCCCAATGATCGAGTATAACAAAGTCCCCTCATCGAGTATAACAAATTCCCCTGATCAAGTATAACAAAGTCCCCTGATCGATTATGACAAAGGCCCTTCATCGAGTATAACAAAGGCCCCTGATCGATTATGACAAAGTCCCCTGGCCGAGCATAACAAAGTCCCCTCATCGAGTATAACAAAGTTCCCTTATCGAGTGTAACAAAGCCCAAGCATCGAGTATAACAAAGGACCCTGGTCGAGTATAACAAAGTCCCCTGATCGAGTATAACAAAGCCCAATCATCGAGTATAACAAAGTCCCCTGGTCGAGTATAACATAGTCCCCTCAACGAGTATAACAAAGCCCCATCATCGAGTATTACAAAGGCCCCTGATCGAGTATAATAAAGGCCCCTGATCGAGTATAACAAAGTCCCCTGATCGAGTATAACAAAGTCCCCTTATCGAGTATAACAAAGTCCCCTGGTCGAGTATAACAAATTCCCCTGATCAAGTATAACAAAGTCCCCTGGTCGACTATAACAAAGTCCCCTCATCAAATATAACAAAGTCCCCTGGTCGAGTATAACATAGTCCCCTCAACGAGTATAACAAAGCCCCATCATCGAGTATTACAAAGGCCCCTAATCGAGTATAACAAAGGCCCCTGATCGAGGCCCCTGATCAAGTATAACAAAGTCCCCTGGTCGAGTATAACAAAGTCCCATGGTCGAGTATAAGAAATACCCCTGATCGAGTATAATAAAGTCCCCTGGTCGAGTATAACAAAGTCCCCTGGTTCGAGTATAACAAAGTCCCCTGGTCGAGAATAACAAAGCCCCCTCATCGAGTATAACATATCCCCTCATCGAGCATAACAAAGCCCGCTGGTCGAGCATAGCAAAAGCCCCTGGTCGAGCATAACAAAGTCCTCCGAGTGAGTATAACAAAGTCCACTGATCGAGTATAACAAAATCCACTAATCGAGTATAACAAATTCCCCTGATCGAGTATAACAAAGCCCCGTGATCGAGTATAACAAAGTCCCCGGATCGAGTATAAAAAAGACCTCCTATCGAGTAAATCTAAGGACCCTGATTGAGTACAACAAAGGCCCCTCAACGAGTACAACAAAGGCCCCTGATCGAGTGCAACAAAGGCCCCTGATCGAGTGCAACAAAGCCCCTGAACGAGTATAGCAAAGCCCCCTGATCGAGTATAACAAAGGCCCCTGATCTTGGCCCCTGATCAAGTATAACAAAGACCCCTAATCGAGTATAACAAATTCCCCTGATCGATTACAACAAAGGCCCCTGGTCGAGTACAACAAAGTCCCCTCATCGAGTATAACAAAGTCCCCTGATCGAGTATAACAAAGTCCACTAATTGAGTATAACAAATTCCCCTGATCGAGTATAACAAAGCCCCGTGAACGAGTATAACAAAGTCCCCTGATCGAGTATGACAAAGACCTCTTATCGAGCATAACAGAGGCCCCTGATCGAGTACAACAAAGGTCACTATTCGAGTACAACAAAGGCCTCTAATCGAGCATGACCCCTAATTCAGTAACAAGGACCTAATGCAGGTCCCTGGTCCGTGCAGGGCCCCCTAATCGAGTATAACAAAATCCCCTGATCGAGTATAACAAAGTTTCCTGATCGAGTATAACAAAGGCCCCTGATCGAGGCCCCTGATCAAGTATAACAAAGACCCCTAATCGAGCATAACAAATTCCCCTGATCGAGTGTAACAAAGTTCCATGGTCGAGTATAAAAAAGTCCCCTGGTTGACTATAACAACGCCCCCTCATCGAGTACAACATAGTCCCCTAATAGAGTATGACAAAAGACCCTCATCAAGTATTACAAAGGCCCCTGATCGAGTATAACAAAGGCCCCTCATCGAGGCCCCTGATCAAGTATGACAAAGTGCCCTGGTCGAGTATAACAAAGTCCCCTGGTCGAGTCTAACAAATTCCTCTGATAGAGTATAACAAAGTCCCCTGATCAAGTATAACAAAGTCCCCTGATCGAGTATAACAAAGTTCCCTGGTCGAGTATAACAAAGCCCCCTCATCGAGTATAACAAAGTTCCCTGATCGAGTAGAATATATCCCCTGATTGAGTACAACAAAGGCCCCTAATCGAGTACAACAAAGGCCCCTGATCGAGTATAACGAAGCCCCCTGATCGAGTATAGCAAAGCCCCCTCATCGAGTATAACAAAGGCCCCTGATCGAGGCCCCTGATCAAGGATAACAAAGACCCTTAATCGAGTATAACAAATTCCCCTCATCGAGTAGAACAAAGTTCCCTGATCGAGTATAACATATCCCCTGATCGAGCATAACAAAGCCCCCTCATCGAGTATAGCAAAGCACACTCATCGAGTATAACAAAGGCCCCTGATCGAATATAACAAAGAACCCTGATCGAGTATAACAAAGGCCCCTGATCGAGTTTAACAAAGGCCCATAATCGAGTAAAACAAAGGCCTCTGATCAAGTATAACAAACCCCCCTAATCGAGTATAACAAAGGCCCCTTATCGAGTATTACAATGGCCCCAAAACAAAGGCCCCTGGTCGAGTATAAGAAAGCCCACTGATCGAGTATATCAAAGTCCCCTGATCGAGTATATGAAAGATCCCAAATCGAGTATAACAAAGTCCACTAATCGAGTATAACAAATTCCCCTGATCGAAGATAACAAAGCCCCCTAATCGAGTATAACAAAGGCCATTATCGAGTATAACAAAGGCCATTATCGAGTATAACAAAGCCCCCTGGTAGAGTATCGCAAAGTCCCCTGATCGAGTATAACAAAGCCCCCTGATCGAGTATAACAAAGGCCCCTGATCGAGTATAACAAAGACCCCTAATCGAGTATTTCAAAGGCCTCTGATGGAGTATAACAAAGGCCCCTAATCGAGTACAACAAAGGCCCATGATCGAGTGCAACAAAGGCCCTTGCTCGAGTAAAACCAAGGCCCGTCATCGAGTACAACAAAGGCCCCTGATCGAGTATAACAAAGGCCCCTCATCAAGTATAACAAAGACTTCTGATCGAGTAGAACAAATTCCCCTAATCGAATATAACAAAGGCCCCTGCTCGAGTATAAGAAAGGACCCTGATCGAGTATAACAAAGGCCCTGATCAGGTACAACAAGGCCCTGATCAGGGTAACAAAGCCCCCTGATCGAGTATAACAAAGCCCAGCCAGTCGAGTATAAAAAAGCCCACTCATCGAGAGTTTAACAAGGCCCCTCAACGAGTATAACAAAGCCCCATCGTCAGGTATTACAATGGCCCCTGATCGAGTACTAACAAAGGCCCTGATCAGGCCCCTGATCAGGGTATAACAAAGTCCCTGATAAAGGTATAACAAAGTCCCAAGGTCGAGTATAAGAAATTCCCCTGATCAGGTATAACAAGTCCCCTGATCGAGTATAACAAAATCCACTAATCGAGTATAACAAATTCCCCTGATCGAGTATAACAAAGCCCCGTGATCGAGTATAACAAAGTCCCCGGATCGAGTATAAAAAAGACCTCTTATCGAGTAAATCAAAGGCTCCTGATTGAGTACAACAAAGGCCCCTCAACGAGTACAACAAAGGCCCCTGATCGAGTATAACAATGTCCCCTGATCGAGTATAACAAAGGCCCCTGATCGAGTACAACAAAGGCCCCTGGTCGAGTACAACAAAGTCCCCTCATCGAGTATAACAAAGTCCCCTTATCGAGTATAACAAATTCCCCGGATCGAGTACAACAAAGTCCTCTGATCGAGTATAACAAAGTCCACTAATTGAGTATAACAAATTCCCCTGATCGAGTATAACAAAGCCTCGTGATCGAGTATAATAAAGTCCCCTGATCGAGTATAACAAAGACCTCTTATCGAGTATAACAAAGGCCCCTGATCGAGTACAACAAAGGCCCCTGATCGAGTGCAACAAAGCCCCTGAACGAGTATAGCAAAGCCCCCTGATCGAGTATAACAAAGGCCCCTGATCTTGGCCCCTGATCAAGTATAACAAAGACCCCTAATCGAGTATAACAAATTCCCCTGATCGATTACAACAAAGGCCCCTGGTCGAGTACAACAAAGTCCCCTCATCGAGCATAACAAATTCCCCTGATCGAGTATAACAAAGCCCCGTGAACGAGTATAACAAAGTCCCCTGATCGAGTATGACAAAGTCCTCTTATCGAGTATAACAGAGGCCCCTGATCTAGTACAACAAAGGCCACTAATCGAGTACAACAAAGGCCCCTGATCGAGTATAACGAAGCCCCCTGATCGAGTATAGTAAAGCCCCCTCATCGAGTATAACAAAGGCCCCTGATCGAGGCCCCTGATCATGTATAACAAAGACCCCTAATCGAGCATAACAAATTCCCCTGATCGAATGTAACAAAGTTCCCTGGTCGAGTATAACAAAGTCCCCTGGTTGACTATAACAACGCCCCCTCATCGAGTATAACATAGTCCCCTGATAGAGTATGACAAAAGACCCTCATCGAGTATTACAAAGGCCCCTGATCGAGTATAACAAAGGCCCCTCATCGAGGCCCCTGATCAAGTATAACAAAGTCCCCTGGTCGAGTATAACAAAGTTTCCTGGTCGAGTATAACAAAGCCCCCTCATGGTGTAAAACAAAGTTCCCTGATCGAGTATAATATATCCCCTGAACGAGTACAACAAAGGCCCCTAATCGAGTACAACAAAGGCCCCTGATCGACTATAACGAAGCCCCCTGATCGAGTATAGCAAAGCCCCCTGATCGAGTATAACAAAGGCCCCTGATCGAGGCCCCTGATCAAGGATAACAAAGACCCCTAATCGAGTATAACAAATTCCCCTAATCGAGAATAACAAAGTTCCCTGGTCGAGTATAACAAAGTCCCCTGGTCGAGTATAACAAAGCTCCCTCATCGAGTAGAACAAAGTTCCCCGATCGAGTATAACAACCCCTGATCGAGCATAACAAAGCCCCCTCATCGAGTATAGCAAAGCACCCTGATCAAGTATAACAAAGGCCCCTGATCGAGTATAATAAATGAACCTGATCGAGTATAACAAAGGCCCCTGATCGAGTTTAACAAAGGCCCCTAATCGAGTATAACAAAGGCCTCTGATCAAGTTATAACAAAGGCCCCTAATCGAGTATAACAAAGGCCCCTTATCGAGTATTACAATGGCCCCATAACAAAGGCCCCTGGTCGAGTATAAGAAAGCCCCCTGATCGAGTATATCAAAGTGCCCTGATCGAGTAAAACAAAGTAACCTGGTCGAGTATAACAAAGTCCCTTGATCGAGTATAACAAAGCCCCCTGATCGAGTAAAACAAATTTCCCCGATCGAGTATAACAAATTCCCCTGATCGAGTATAAAAAAGCCCCCAGATCGAGTACAACAAAGTCCACTGGTCGAACATAACAAATCACGCTCGTCGAGTATAAAAGAGCCTCCTCATCGAGTATAAGAAAGTCCCCTGATCAAGTATATCAAACCCCCCTGGTCGAGTATAATAATGGCCCTGATCGAGTATAACAAAGTTCCTGGGCCGAGTATAGTAATGTCCCCTGATCGAGTATAACAAAGGCCCCTCATCGAGTATAACAAAGTCCCCTTATCGAGTTTAACAAATTCCCCTGGTTCGAGTATAACAAAAGCTCTAATATAGTATAACAAAGGCCCCTGATCGAGTATAACAAAGTACCCTGATTGAGCATAACAAAGGCCCCTAGTTGAGTATAACAAAGCCCCCTGATCGAGTATATCAAAGTCCCCTGATCGAGTATAACAAAGGCCCCTAATCGAGTATAGTAATGTCCATTGATCGAGTATAACAAAGTCCCCTGATCGAGTATAACAAAGTCCCCTGGTCGAGTATAGCAAAGTCCCCTAATCGAGTATAACAAAGTCCTTCTTATCGAGTATAACAAAGTCCCCTGATCGAGTATAACAAAGGCCCTTGATCGAGTATAATAAAGGCCCCTGATCGAGTATAACAAAAACGCTAATCGAGTATAACAAAGTCCTTCTTATCGAGTATAACAAAGTCCCCTGATGGAGTATAACACAGTCCCCTTGATCGAGTATAATAAAGGCCCCTGATCGAGTATAACAAAAACCCTTATCGAATATAAAAAAGTCCCCTGATTGAGTTAAACAAAGTCCCCTGGTCGAGTATAACAAAGTCCCCTTGTCGAGTATAACAAAGGCCCCTGATCGAGAATAACAAAGTCCCCTTATCGAGAATAACAAAGGCCCCTGGTCGAGTATAACAAAGCCCCCCTGATCGAATATTACAAAGTCCCCTGATCAAGTATAACAAAGTCCCCTGATCGAGTATAACAAAGTCCCCTGGTCGAGTATAACAAAGGCCCCAGATGGAGTATAACAAAGACCCTTCATGGAGTATAACAAAGTCCCTTGATCGAGGTAAACAAAGCCCCCTCAACGAGTTTAACAAAGTCCCCTGATCGAGTATAACAAAGTCCCTTGATCGAGTATAACAAAGGACCCATATCGAATATAACAAAGGCCTTCGGTAGAGTATAACAAAGCATCGTGATCGAGTATAACAAAGTCCCCTGCTCGAGTATAACAAAGGCCCCTCATCGAGTATAACAAAGTCCCCTCATCGAGTATAACAAAGTCCCCTGGTCGAGTATAACAAAGGCCCCTGATCGAGAATAACAAAGTCCCCTTATCGAGCATAACAAAGGCCCCTGGTCGAGTATATCAAAGCCCCCCTGATCGAATATTACAAAGTCCCCTGATCAAGTATAACAAAGTCCCCTGATCGAGTATAAAATAGTCCCATGGTCGAGTATAACAAAGGCCCCAGATAGAGTATAACAAAGACCCTCATGGAGTATAACAAAGTCCCTTGATCGAGGAAAACAAAGCCCCCTCAACGAGTTTAACAAAGTACCCTGATCGAGTATAACAAAGTGCCTTGATCGAGTATAACAAAGGACCCTTATCGAATATAACAAAGGCCTTCGGTTGATTATATCAAAGCATCGTGATCGAGTATAACAAAGTCCTCTGCTCGAGTATAACACATCCCCCTGATGGAGTATAACATATCCCCTTATCGTGTATAACAATGTTCCCTGGTCGTGTATAACAAAGTCCCCTGATCGAATATAACAAAGTCCTCAGATCGAGTATAACAAAGTCCCCTGGTCGAGTATAACAAAGTCCTCAGATCGAGTATAATAAAGTCCCCTGGTCGAGTATAACAAAGTCCCCTGATCGAGTATAACAAAGTCCTCAGATCGTGTATAACAATGTCCCCTGGGAGAGTATAACAAAGTCCCCTGATCGGGTATAACAAAGGACCTTGATTGAGTATAATAAAGGCCCCTGATCGAGTATAACAAAGGCCCCTGGACGAGTATAACAAAGTTCCCAGGTCGAGTATAGTAATGTCCCCTAATCGAGTATAACAAAGGCCCCTTATCGAGTATAACAAAGTCCCCTTATCGAGTATAACAAATTCCCCTGGTTCGAGTATAACAAAAACCTCCTATATAGCATAACAAAGGCCCCTGATCGAGTATAACAAAGGCCCCTGATCGAGTATAACAAAGGGCCCTGATCGAGGCCCCTGATCAAGTATAACAAAGTCCCCTGGTCGAGTATAACAAAGTCACCTGGTCGAGTCTAACAAATTCCCTGAGCAGTATAACAAAAGTCCCTGATCCAGAGTATAACAAAGTCCCTGGTCAAGTATAAAGTCCCCTGGTCGAAAGGCACTAACAAAAGGCCCTGATAAAGGTATAACAAAGTCCCTGGTCGAGCATAACAAAGTCACCTGATCGAGAGCATAACAAAGGCCCCTGATGCGGGCATAAAGGCCCCTGGTCAGTATAACAAAGTCCCCTGGTCGAGTATAACAAAGTCACCTGATCGAGTATAACAAAGGCCCCTGATCGAGTATAGCAAAGGACCCTGATCGAGTATAACAAAGGCCCCTGATCGAGTATAACATAGTGTCCTAATCGAGTATAACAAAATCCCCTCATCGAGTACTACAAAGGCCCCTGGTCGAGTATAACAAAGTTCCCTGGTCTAGTATAAGAAAGCCCACTCATTGAGTATAACAAAGTCCCCTGATCGAGTATAACAATTTCCTCTGATCGAGTATAACAAAGTCCCCTGATCGAGTATAAAAAAGTCCCTAGATCGAGTATAACAAAGTCTCCTGATCGAGTAAAACAAAGGACCCTGATCGAGTATAACAAAGTCCCCTGATCGAGTATGACGAGGTACGCTTATCGAGTATATCAAAGTCCCCTGATCGAGTATAACAAAGCCCCCTGATCGAGTATAATAAAGCCCCCAGATTGAGTATTTCCAAGCCCCCCCATGGAGTATTTGTAAGCCACCTTTTCGAGTATTTCTAAGCCCCCTCATCGAATATAATAAAGTCCCCTGATCGAGTATAACAAGGTCCACTGATCGAGTATAACAAAGTCAACTAATCGAGTATAACAAATTCCCCTGATCAAGTATAACAAAGCCCCGTGATCGAGTATAACAAAGTCCCTTAATCGAGTATAACAAAGACCTCTTATCGAGTATAACAAAGGCCCATGATCGAGTACAACAAAGGCCTTTGATCGAGTACAACAAAGGCCCCTAATCGAGTATAACGAAGCCCCCTGATCGAGTATAGCAAAGCCCCCTCATCGAGTATAACAAAGGCCCCTGATCCAGTATAACAAAGGCCCCTCATCGTGTATAACAAAGGCCCCTGATCGAGTATAACATAGGACTCTGATCCAGTATAACATAGTCCCCTGATCGAGTATAACAAAAGCCCCTCGTCGAGTATTACAAAGTCCCCTGGTCGAGTATAACAAAGTCCTCTGGTCGAGTATAACATATCCCCTCATCGAGTATAACAAAGGCCCCTGATCAAGGCCCCTGATCAAGTATAACAAAGCCCCCTCATCAGTATAACAAAAGTTCCCTGATCGAGTATAACATATCCCCTCATCGAGCATAACAAGGCCCTAGTCCGGGGCATAACAAAGGCCCTGGTCGAGTATAACAAAGTCCCCTGGTCGAGAATTAATAAGGCCCCTCATCGAGTATAACATATCCCCTCATCGAGCATAACAAAGGCCCCTGGTCGAGCATAACAAAAGCCCCTGGTCGAGCATAACAAAAGCCCCTGGTCTAGTATAACAAAGTCCCCTGATCGAGTATAACAAAGTCCCCTGATCGAGTATAACAAAGTCCACTAATCGAGTATAACAAATTCCCCTAATCGAGTATAACAAAGCCCCATGATCGAGTATAACAAAGTCCCCGGATCGAGCATAAAAAAGACCTCTTATCGAGTATATCAAAGGCCCCTGATTGAGTACAACAAAGGCCCCTCATCGAGTTTAACAAAGGCCCCTAATCGAGTATAACAAAGGCCTCTGATCAAGTATAACAAAGGCCCCTAATCGAGTATAACAAAGGCCCCTTATCGAGTATTACAAAGGCCCCTGATCGAGTATAACAAAGGCCCCTAATCGAGTACAACAAAGGCCTCTGATCGAGTACAACAAAGGCCCCTGATCGAGAACAACAAAGTCCCCTGATCGAGTATAACAAAGCCCCCTGATAGAGTATAACAAAGTCCCCTGATCGAGTACATCAAAGCTCCCTCATCGAGTATAACAAAGGCCCCTAAACGAGTATAACTACGCCCCTAATCGAGTATAACATAGTCCCCTAATCGAGTATAACAAAGGCCCCTTATGGAGTATTACAAAGGCCCTTGATCGAGTATTACAAAGACCCCTGATCGAGTACAACAAAGGCCCCTGATCGAATACAACAAATTCCCCTGATCGAGTATAACAAAGTCCCCTGATCGTGTATAACAAAGTCCCCTGATCGAGTATAACAAATTACCCGGATCGAGTATAACAAAGTCCCTTCATCAAGTATAACAAAGTCCCCTGATCGAGTATAACAATGTCCCATGATCGAGTATAACAAAGGCCCCTGATCGAGTACAACAAAGGCCCCTGGTCGAGTACAACAAAGTCCCCTCATCGAGTATTACAAAGTCCCATGATCGAGTATAACAAATTCCACGGATCGAGTACAACAAAGTCATCTGATCGAGTATAACAAAGTCCACTAATTGAGTATAACAAATTCCCCTGATCGAGTATAACAAAGCCCCGTGATCGAGTATAACATAGTCCCCTGATCGAGTATAACAAAGACCTCTTATCGAGTATAACAAAGGCCCCTGATCGAATGCAACAAAGGCCCCTGAACGAGTACAACAAAGGCCCCTGATCGAGTATAACGAAGCCCCCTGATCGAGTACAGCAAAGCCCCCTGATCGAGTATAACAAAGGCCCCTGATCGAGGCCCCTGATCAAGTATAACAAAGACCCCTAATCGAGTAAGACAAATTCCCCTGATCGAGTATAACAAAGTTCCCTGATCGAGTATAACATATCCACTGATCGAGCATAACAAAGCCCCCTCATCGAGTATAGCAAAGCACCCTGATCGAGTATAACAAAGGCCCCTGATCGAGTATAACAAAGGACCCTGATGGAGTATAACAAAGGCCCCTGATCGAGTATAACAAAGGCCCCTAATCGAGTACAACAAAGGCCCCTAATCGAGTATAACAAAGTCCCCTGATCGAGTATAAGAAAGATCCCAAATCGAGTATAACAAAGTCCACTAATCGAGTATAACAAATTTCCCTGATCGAGTATAACAAAGCCCCGGGATCGAGTATATCAAAGGCCATTATCGAGTATAACAATGGCCATTATCGAGTATAACAAAGCCCCCTGGTAGAGTATAGCAAAGTCCCCTGATCGAGTATAACAAAGCCCCCTGATCGAGTATAACAAAGGCCCCCTGATCAAGTATAACAAAGACCTCTGATCGAGTAGAACAAATTCCCCTAATCGAATATAACAAAGGCCCCTGCTCAAGTATAACAAAGGACCCTGATCGAGTATAACAAAGGCCCCTGATCGAGTACAACAAAGGCCCCTGGTCGAGTATAACAAAGCCCCCTGATCGAGTATAACAAAGCCCAATGATCGAGTATAAAAAAGCCCACTCATCGAGTTCAACAAAGGCCCCTGATCGAGTATAACAAACGCCCCTAATCGAGTAAAACATGTCCCATGATCTAGTATAACAAAGGCCCCTTATCGAGTATTACAAAGGCCCCTAATCGACTATCACAAAGGCCCCTAATCAAGTACAACAATGGCCCCTGATCGAGTAAACAAAGTCCCCTGATCGAGTATAACAAAGTCCCCTAAACGTGTATAACAAAGTCCCCTGATCGAGTATAACAAATTCACCGGATCGAGTATAACAAAATCCCCTAAACGTGTATAACAAAGCCCCCTGATCGAGTATAACAAAGTCCCCTGGTTGAATATAACAATGGCCCATGATTGAGTATAACAAAGGCCCCTCATCGAGTCTAACAAAGTCCCCTAATCGATTATGAAAAGGCCCTTGATCGAGTATAACAAAGCCCAATCATCGAGTATAACAAAGTCCCCTGATCGAGGAAAACAAACCCCCTGATCAAGTATAACAAAGTCCCCTGATTGAGTATAACAAAGTCCCCTTGTTGACCATAACAAAGGCCCCTGGTCGAGTATAACAAAGTCCCCTAATCGAATATAACAAAGCCCCCTGATCGAGTATAACAAAGGCCACTGGTCGAGCATAAAAAAGGACCCTGGTCGAGTACAACAAAGTCCCCTGATCGAGTATAACAAAGCCCAATCATCGAGTATAACAAAGTCCCCTGATCGAGTATAACAAAGTCCCCTGGTCGAGCATAACAAAGTCCCCTCATCGAGTATAACAAAGTTCCCTTATCGAGTATAACAAAGCCCAATCATCGAGTATAACAAAGGACCCTGGTCGAGTATAACAAAGTCCCCATCGAGTATAACAAAGCCCAATCATCGAGTATAACAAAGTCCCCTGATCGAGTATAACAAATTCCCCTGATCAAGTATAACAAAGTCCCCTGATCGATTATGACAAAGGCCCTTGATCGAGTATAACAAAGGCCCCTGATCGATTATGACAAAGGCCCTTGATCGAGTATAACAAAGGCCCCTGATCGAGTATAATAAAGTCCCCTGATCGAGTATAACAAAGTCCCCTTATCGAGTATAACAAAGTCCCCTGGTCGGGTATAACAAATTCCCCTGATCAATTATAACAAAGTCCCCTGGTCGAGTATAACAAAGTCCCCTGGTCGAGTATAACAAAGTCCCCTGGTCGAGTATAACAAAGTCCCCTGGTCGAGCATAACAAAGTCCCCTGGTCGAGCATAACCAAGGCCCATGATCGAGAATAACAAAGTCCCCTGATCGCATATAACAAAGTCCCCTTATCGAGCATAACAAAGGCCCCTGGTTGAGCATAACAAAACCCCCTGATCAAATAATACAAAGTCCCCTGATCAAGTATAACAAAGTCCTTTGATCGAGTATAACACATCCCCTGATAGAGTATAACATATCCCCTGATCGTGTATAACAAAGTTCCCTTGTCGAGTATAGTAATGTCCCCTGATCGAGTATAACAAAGTCCTGGTCGAGTATAACAAATTCCCCTCATCGAGTATAACAAAGTCACCTAATCGAATATAACAAAGCCCCTTGATCGAGTATAACAAAGGCCACTGTTCGAGCATAACAAAGTCCCCTTATCGAGTATAACAACGGCCCCTGATCGAGTATAACAAAGTCCCCTGATCGAGCATAACAAAGACCCCTGGTCGAGTATAAGAAAACCACCTGATCGGGTATAACAAAGTCCCCTGGTTGAGTATAACAAAGCCCCTGATCGAGTATAACAAAGTCCCCTGTGTATGTATATTATGTATGCTGGATTATGTATTATGTATGTATATTATGTATGTGCTCCATTTATATTTATTCAGCCTAGCTAGCAGCGTGTGGCAATGTTATTACCATATCCCACACGCTTAATTAATGTGCCTGGCGACGTATGGAAGCTGCTAATGTATCACTTGCCATACGTCGTCTATGGTAGTTGACCAGGACCCTAGCTAGGGAGCAGTGCTACCCACCTCTGTGTACATACTCTTATCCAGTAAACCGAACCTACAAAACTATACAGGTGTTTGTGTTCTCTCCTGTATATAGAACTTATTACCCAGAACACCTAACATGGCGCAGTGCGTAGTTTTACTGGATTATTACGAGTGATTAGTGCAAGTTTGTGGAAAGCCGGCTGATGGATCCCCGCCTTGGGTCAACCCCGCGTCATCCCTCGAAGAATTTCGCAACTTTGAGCAGTGTCAGTGACAGTGATTTTCTGTGAAGTGTTTAGTGCATTGTGTGTTTCGTGCCATTCATGTGTGACCTTGTTCGAACGGATTTCCAAGGTATACGGCATGTTCTGGGCATTTGTGGGGTGTAGAGCTCAGCGCACCCTCCTCTGACCGTTTACAGAGAGCGACTGAGCTACTCCTATCTCCACCCCCCTCCCTCACAGCGCCGCCTCCACCCCCCCTCACAGCTGGGGCGAGACGCTCTGCCTGCCTGGGACACACACACATACATGTACTAACACTTGCTGACCGCGCGGCTTTCTTATATATATTTTATATATATAACCTACTTATCTGTGTATTTAATTAAATTTTTTTGTCTGAAATCTTGTTGATACGACGGGCTGACCGGTCAACACTGATTTAAGACACAGTACACAGAGGAAGTAGTTATGTCTCATGCCTTACGTAGCCGTGGACCCAGCGCCTGGATGAGTCAAGCGGATGATAGTCCCCCAGAGATGGATGACCAGGCTGACCATGACGGCCCAGCTCCCACAACATCGCGCAGCCCTTCACCTCAACATTCAGCGTTATCTCCAGAGATAATTGCCTTAATGAAGTTTATGAGAGATGAGAGACGCGAGGATGAAGCTCACAGACGTTTGGCGGATGAGCACAGAAGGCAAGCAGAGGCAGAACGAGACCACCAACGGAGAATGGAAGACAGTGCACGGTTTGAAGCCTTGATATCTCGCCTCACTGTTAACCAAGCCCCTGGCTCTAACACTGCCTCGGTACTGAATGGTTCAGATACCTCATCCATGCTTCCTTCACGCCCCCCAGCCCCACCTAAAGCAGCAGCTCAAACACCGCCCATCTTGGAGCCTGATGTAAATTTCCAGACTTTTCGCGAATGGCGGCGGCGGTGGGCTGATTATGCTACAATGGTGGATCTCCAGAGTTTGTCACAGCCTAAACAACTCATCCAGCTGCGTATGTGCCTGTCCTTGGAAGTTCAGCGTGTCTTAGAACATACGTTGCAGGTACCCCCAACCTCTTCGCTGTCTGTAGAGGAGGTACTGGACGTTCTACAACGGCACATCAAAGGACAGCAGAATGAAGCTCTGCGCAGGAGGGAATTGTTTAGCTGCAGACAGATGGAGGGTGAGTCTTTTGACGCTTTTTATGTACGTCTTAAGAGAGCCTCGGAAGAGGTAGATATATGTTTAGGCCACCACCAGCAGTGCGAGGAGACCCAGTTGAAGCAGGTGATCCTGATGGGTGTTAAGGACGAGGAACTTGTCCAACGCCTCACCTCCCTCGACTCTTCCTCTTCTCTTCAGGATGTGTTGACGATATGTCGCTCCTATGAGGCTGCCAGGTGTGCCACCTCTGCCATCCGAGCTCCCCCTACAGCTGTACGTGCTGTTTCCCGGTACAAGAAGGACAAGAAGTCTGCTCCTACGCCTTCGCCCACCACGTCCACGCCCGGTTCATTTTGCAACAACTGTGGTAAGCAGCACGGAACACAGGTATGTCCAGCTGCTCAGTCTACCTGCAACAGTTGTGACCGTATGGGCCACTGGTCGCTCACAGTGCGGTGCCCAGCTAAGTACGTACAGTGCAATGTGTGCGGTCGTCTGGGCCACTATGACAAGTGTTGCCCTACCCACGAACCCAAGGGACAGCGTCGGCGGAAGCCTCGGCGCCCTTCTACCAGTGAGGGCCGCCCACAGTCGCCAAATCAGAGGCACGACGACCCTGGACAAAGCCCGACCCATTTTAGGAGGGTGTACTCCTCGCATCCTAGGACCAAAGCCCCCCAGTACATCAGCGTCATCGTGACCTACGGCGGTGCGTCATCCCGTCTTCAGATGTTGCCCGACACCGGCGCTGATGCTACAGTCATCGGTCCCCAGCATTTGCGATGCTTGGGGCTCTCTCCAAGCGATCTAGGACCGCCTCCCGAGGACCTCCGCTTTATGGCAGATGGTTCACAGATGGCCCCAGCCCTGGGTTCACTCTATGCACATGTCACCTTTGGCAACAGGTCGTGTCAGGCCTGGATTGACGTGCATAATGGTGTCCCGACTCCCTTGCTGTCCTACAGACATTGTCAAGAGTTGGCCATCATCTCCCAGGACTTCCCAACACCGATTCTCGAGGTAAATTACGCCAACAGGGTGCACGAAGGGAGCAGCAACTACCCTGCTGCCGCCCTACCCCTACCTCTGGCCAGTGACACCTCTCCTTCGGTAGTTGTCCCTGCTGCATCACGTCCCCACGCCTTGGCTCGCCTTCACGACAGCCACCGTGGAGCTGAGGCCACCAAACGACGTGCACGACAGACTGTGTTCCGGCCTGGCATCGACCCCGACATCTCCAATGCTGTCCAGGTGTGTAAGCCCCGCCACGTATTACAACCCAGCCAGCAGCAGGTACCCCTCATGAGTGACGACAACCCCACCCGCCCCTTTGAGTCTGTGTCGGCCGACTTTTTCTGTGTGTCAGGAAAGTCCTTCCTGGTTATCGTCGACCGTCTCTCTGGTTGGCCGGTTGTCATCAAGGGCGGTAATGACACGACGTCTGCCGCCACCATCAGCAAGTTCCGCCACTACTTCCGTGACGTGGGCGTTCCTGTACGCCTGCGAACCGACGGAGGGCCTCAGTTCACAAGCCGGGACTTTGCTGCGTTCCTTGACCGATGGGGAGTCCGGCATGTGTTGTCATCGCCCCATTACCCGCAGTCCAACGGCCACGCTGAGGCTGCTGTCAAATCCTTGAAGCACCTCATCCTTAAGGTGGCCCCTTCTGGGAATATTGACTGCGAGGCCTTCGACCGGGGTCTTCTTGAACTCCGCAACACACCCAACTACACCGGACGCTCCCCTGCCCAGGTTTTGTATGGGCGCCCCCTTCGTTCTTGTGTCCCTGCTCACCCTCAATCCTTCTCCAAGGAGTGGCAGGCTAAGACAGAGGATTGTGATCGCCGAGCCGCCGAACGTGTTCAGGACGTCGTCGCCCGCTACAACGACCACGCCCGTTCTCTCCCCAGGTTGAGTGTCGGTACCCAAGTCCGTGTTCAGGACCCGACCTCCCTACGTTGGGACAAAGTAGGCGTAGTCATGGGTCTCGGCAGGTCACGGGACTACCAGGTGCGGTTACCCAGTGGTCGTGTGTGGTGGAGGAACCGCCGTTTTCTCCGCCCCGTAACAATGCCTTCTGCTGGCCCCGCCACCAGTGTTGAGTCCCATACCCTTCCCAGTGATGTAGTCCCTCGACGCTCAGGACGGATCCAGAAGAAAAGGTCCGCTCAAGACTTTGCTATGAGCGTATAGGGGGAAGGGAGGTGTATGTATATTATGTATGCTGGATTATGTATTATGTATGTATATTATGTATGTGCTCCATTTATATTTATTCAGCCTAGCTAGCAGCGTGTGGCAATGTTATTACCATATCCCACACGCTTAATTAATGTGCCTGGCGACGTATGGAAGCTGCTAATGTATCACTTGCCATACGTCGTCTATGGTAGTTGACCAGGACCCTAGCTAGGGAGCAGTGCTACCCACCTCTGTGTACATACTCTTATCCAGTAAACCGAACCTACAAAACTATACAGGTGTTTGTGTTCTCTCCTGTATATAGAACTTATTACCCAGAACACCTAACACCCTGGTCGAGTATAACAAAGTCCCCTGGTCGAGTATAACAAAGTCCCCTGGTCGAGTATAACAAAGCCCCGGGATCGAGTATATCAAAGGCCATTATCGAGTATAACAATGGTCATTATCGAGTATAACAAAGCCCCCTGGTAGAGTATAGCAAAGTCCCCTGATCGAGTATAACAAAGCCCCCTGATCGAGTATAACAAAGCCCCCTGATCAAGTATAACAAAGACCTCTGATCGAGTAGAACAAATTCCCCTAATCAAATATAACAAAGGCCCCTGCTCAAGTATAACAAAGGACCCTGATCGAGTATAACAAAGGCCCCTGATCGAGTACAACAAAGGCCCCTGATCGAGTATAACAAAGCCCCCTGATCGAGTATAACAAAGCCCAATGATCGAGTATAAAAAAGCCCACTCATCGAGTTCAACAAAGGCCCCTGATCGAGTATAACAAACGCCCCTAATCGAGTAAAACATGTCCCATGATCAAGTATAACAAAGGCCCCTTATCGAGTATTACAAAGGCCCCTAATCGACTATCACAAAGGCCCCTAATCGAGTACAACAATGGCCCCTGATCGAGTAAACAAAGTCCCCTGATCGAGTATAACAAAGTCCCCTAAACGTGTATAACAAAGTCCCCTGATCGAGTATAACAAATTCACCGGATCGAGTATAACAAAATCCCCTAAACGTGTATAACAAAGCCCCCTGATCGAGTATAACAAAGTCCCCTGGTTGAATATAACAATGGCCCATGATTGAGTATAACAAAGGCCCCTCATCGAGTCTAACAAAGTCCCCTAATCGATTATGAAAAGGCCCTTGATCGAGTATAACAAAGCCCAATCATCGAGTATAACAAAGTCCCCTGATCGAGGAAAACAAACCCCCTGATCAAGTATAACAAAGTCCCCTGATTGAGTATAACAAAGTCCCCTTGTTGACCATAACAAAGGCCCCTGGTCGAGTATAACAAAGTCCCCTAATCGAATATAACAAAGCCCCCTGATCGAGTATAACAAAGGCCACTGGTCGAGCATAAAAAAGGACCCTGGTCGAGTACAACAAAGTCCCCTGATCGAGTATAACAAAGCCCAATCATCGAGTATAACAAAGTCCCCTGATCGAGTATAACAAAGTCCCCTGATCGAGTATAACAAAGTCCCCTCATCGAGTATAACAAAGTCCCCTTATCGAGTATAACAAAGCCCAATCATCGAGTATAACAAAGGACCCTATAACAAAGTCCCCTGATCGAGTATAACAAATTCTGATCAAGTATAACAAAGTCCCCTGATCGATTATGACAAAGGCCCTTGATCGAGTATAACAAAGGCCCCTGATCGATCGTATAACAAAGTCCCCTGATCGAGTATAACAAAGTCCCCTTATCGAGTATAACAAAGTCCCCTGGTCGGTATAACAAATTCCCCTGATCAATTATAACAAAGTCCCCTGGTCGAGTATAACAAAGTCCCCTGGTCGAGTATAACAAAGTCCCCTGGTCGAGCATAACCACGGCCCATGATCGAGAATAACAAAGTCCCCTGATCGCATATAACAAAGTCCCCTTATCGAGCATAACAAAGGCCCCTGGTTGAGCATAACAAAACCCCCTGATCAAATAATACAAAGTCCCCTGATCAAGTATAACAAAGTCCTTTGATCGAGTATAACACATCCCCTGATAGAGTATAACATATCCCCTGATCGTGTATAACAAAGTTCCCTGGTCGAGTATAGTAATGTCCCCTGATCGAGTATAACAAAGTCCTGGTCGAGTATAACAAATTCCCCTGATCAAGTTTAACAAGGTCCCCTGGTCGAGTATAACAAATTCCCCTGATCAAGTATAACAAAGTCCCTAGATCGATTATAACACAGGCCCCAAATCGAGTCTAATAAAGTCCTCTGATCGAGTATAGCAAAGGCCCTTGATCGAGTATAACAAATGCCCCTCATCGAGTATAACAAAGTCACCTAATCGAATATAACAAAGCCCCTTGATCGAGTATAACAAAGGCCACTGTTCGAGCATAACAAAGTCCCCTTATCGAGTATAACAACGGCCCCTGATCGAGTATAACAAAGTCCCCTGATCGAGCATAACAAAGACCCCTGGTCGAGTATAAGAAAACCACCTGATCGGGTATAACAAAGTCCCCTGGTTGAGTATAACAAAGCCCCTGATCGAGTATAACAAAGTCCCCTGGTCGAGTATAACAAAGTCCCCTGGTCGAGTATAACCATGGCCCCTGATCGCGAATAACAGAGTCCTCTGATCGAATATAACAAAGTCCCCTTATCGAGCATAACAAAGGCCCCTGGTCCCGCTGAAGAGTGATGGGAATGTGGTCTGAGCCTGATAGGGGGCCGGGAGTGATGTAGTGTTGGAATTGGAGGGCAGGGGTGTTGGTGATGACGATGTCTGGAGTGCCTTTGCCGTGAGCAGCGTAGAATGTGGGGAAGAAAGGGCCAATGTGGTGAAGGTTTTTGTGAGTGACCAAAGCGTGTAGTTGTTGGCCAAGGGGGTCGATGCGGTTGTGTTGGAATGCGGTGTGGTGTGCATTGAGGTCGGCCATTAGTATTACAGGTAGGTGTGAGTTGTTAAAGATGGAGTTTAGGTCTGTGAAGGGGATACGCGAGTTAGGTCTTGAGTATGTTGTGCAGATGATAATCTGTCCGTGTTGAGTGTAGATCTTGGCGGCCATGAAGTGTTTGAAAGCAAAGTTGGTGATGAATTCGTGTTTCATGGAGGATCTGATGAGGATTGCAACGCCCTCGAATAGTTCGTGGGGTGATTGTCTGCTTGTGTAGCAGAAGTGCTTGATTTTGGTGTTTGTGCATGTTGAGTTAAGGAGGAGGATGTCTGGGTTGTGTTCTTGTATGAGGAGAGAGATGGCGTGTCTGTTTGAGTGATATGCTCTACAGTTGTATTGCATAATGGTGATCATGTTGTATAATTTGTTACTTATATGAGATTGAAATTCTGGGGTGCAGGGATGAGGTCTAACTTGTCGAGTGACTGTGAGCGAGGTCTGAGTGAGGTGTATGTAGGTGAGGGATGGGCGGTTACGTGACTGTGTGTGTGGGGGAGTCGGGAGGATGAGTGGAGTGTGCTAGGTTCGTGTCGGGGTTGTTTCCTGTTTTCTTTGGGGTAGTGCCGAATAGATTTACTTTAATTATAGATTTAGTTGGATGTGTGTATTTTATAATTCTTTTGCAGTCAGGTGTGTAGGAAGAAAGGGGGGAGGTGTTCTTCCTCTTAGGTCTAGTGGTCTTGACCACCAGTTCAGTGGGGGGATGGGCAGCCATTTTATTCTTGGGAGTCTGAGGTGTTAGGGGAAGATTGGGTTTGGTTCGGATTTTTGTGGTCCGGGAGTTCATCGTAGTCGTGTGGGAAAAGTCAGGTGTAGGCAAGGTCAAGGTGGAGGGGTCGGGAGGTTTTGGACTGATTACTCCGGGGGGTGAGGTAATAGTAGGTTGGTGAGATAAGTCAGGTGTGGGCATGGCAGAAGTGGAGGGGCGGAGGGAGATTGCAGTGGTTTCTCTGGGGGGAGGGGGTGGCATGCTGGTCCGGTCGGGGATGGGGGCAGTGGGGAAGATGAGGTCGGGACCGGTTCTGAAGGAATCAGGAATGTGTATGGTAGGGAGGCCGTTCTCCCTCAAACCATCAATTGCCAGTTTCAGAAAAAGAGACCTGTTTCCGTTGCTTAGGGTATGTGCCAGAAGTATGATGGTGGTGATTTTTGCATCCAAGTCGGAGGAGGGTGGGGGGGGCGGTCACGTTGTTGGTCCAGCAAGTGCGGGTGGGGAGGGCCGTGGCAGTAGGGAGTGAGTGGTGGGGAGGTGGAGGTGGTGCTGTGGGGGGTGCTGTAGGAGGTGAAGGTCGGCGGGGAGGGAGTGGTGTTGTGCTATTGTCGAGTCTGATTTTGCACTTGTTGCTGATGGCAGCGTGAGGGCCTTTACAGTTGCAGCATTTAGTTACCGTGGCAGTGCAGTTTCGGTATGAGTGGCCTTGATTGGCACACTTTGAGCAAGTTATTGTGTTACTGCAACGGTTGGTGTTGTGCCCGAATTGTTAGCAATTGAAACATTGGTGTACTTGTATGAAGTGTTGGAATTCAATATCTCTTGAGGGGATGATATTGCTGCCGATTTTTATTCCGTATGATTTTAATTTGATGGCGTCAGTTTGAGTAGCCGTAGTGATTTTTAACATGGGGAGAGTTCCCATCCGGGCTGCATATGTCATTTGGGGGGTGTTTTGTGAGTTGAGGTCTGTCAATAGGTTAGGGTTGTCAAGGATCTGAGGGATGACTTTTCTACATATGAGGGCGCATTTTGCGCGGTATTCGGGTGAACTGAGGACCGTTAGGCCATTGTCCCTCAGTCTGTTGTTCATTGCTGGGGAGTGGAATAGGTCGGCATCTTCATCAGTTTGTACAAATATTTTGATAATGTCGTCATTGGTGAAGCAACGGATCTGAAATATACAGGTCAGCTGGAAAATAAGTGAGGCGAGGTCCATGCACGGTTGGATGGTACGGTCCACTTTAATTTTAATTGAAGGCATGTTAACTGTTTGAATTGGAGATTTATGGAGATCTCCCCTAACAGTCCCTAATTTCCTGCGCCCCTCACGTAGGGGAGGCCCTGCACTATCACAGGGGTCCCCAGGCGAATCGGCAGGCTGTGCTGACCCTCCACCCTTCACACAAACAAGCACTAGCGAGGTGTGGGAACAGAGGGCGTTTCCAGACGAATACTCCCCTGTACGTCAGCTGACAGGGGAATAGGTCCTTTCACGGCACGGAAGATAAAGGTTAGAGTGGTAGAAAAAGGTCTGAAAACTTACTGATGACTCTTTCTTCACACCAAGCCCCTCAGCAGCATTCGGGGTTCCTAAGGGAGGTCCGATACTGTAGGAGAGGCTCAATGTGTTGATCGAATCAACAGAATTGTCAGCTGGAGAATTGAAGTCAGGTGCTTTGGTTTTCCAAGGTACGTGGGAAGGTGGGATAGGTCCAATGACTAGCCAATCAGCTGTGTCTGTTCCTTCTCCGACTTCCACTTCGCTCTGTGACTGACTGCTACTGCTCCTGACTGCGACTGCTCCCGACTGCGACTGGCGACTCACTCACTATCAGGGGCCTCGATGAGGGGCCTTTTTTATACTCGATCAGGGGCCTTTGTAATACTCGATGAGGGGCTTTTGTCATACTCGATCAGGGGACTATGTTATACTCGATCAGGGGCCTTTGTTATAATCGATCAGCGGATGTTATACTCGATCAAGGGAATTTGTTATACTCGATTAGGGGTCTTTGTTTTACTTGATTAGTGGCCTCGATCAGGAGCCTTAGTTATACTCGATCGGGGGCCTTTGGTATACTCGAACAGGGGGCTTTGGTATACTCGATCTGGGGGCTTAGTTATACCCGATCAGGGGCCTTTGTTGTACTCGATCAGGGGCTTTTGTTGTACTCGATCAGGGGCCTTTGTTATACTCGATAAGAGGTCTTTGTTATACTCGATCAGGGGACTTTGTTATACTCGATCACGGGGCATTGTTATACTCGATCAGGGGAATTTGTTATACTCGTTTAGTGGACTTTGTTATACTCGATCAGAGGACTTTGTTGTACTCGATCAGGGGACTTTGTTATACTCGATGAAGGGACTTTGTTATACTCGATCCGGGGAATTTGTTATACTCGATCAATGGACTTTGTTATACTCGATGAGGGGGCTTTGAAATACTCGATCAGGGGGCTTTGTTATATTTGATGAGGGGGCTTTGTTATACTCGATTAGGGGACTTTGTTATACTCCATCAAGGGCCTTTGTTATACTCGATCAGGGGACTTTGTTTACTCAATCAGGGGCCTTTGTTGTACTCGATCAGGGACCTTTGTAATACTCGATTAGGGGCCTTTGTAATACTCGATAAGGGGCCTTTGTTATACTCGATCAGGGGACTATGTTATACTCGATTAGGGGCGTTTGCTATACTTGATCAGGGGCCTTTGTTGTACTCGATGAGGGGGCTTTGTTATACTCGATGAGGGGGCTTTGTTATACTCGATCAGGGGGCTTTGTTATACTCGATCAGGGGCCTTTGTTATGCTCGATAAGGAGACTTTGTTATACTCGATCAGGAGGCTTTGTTATACTCAACCGGGGGCCTTTGTTATTCTCGATAAGAGGACTTGGTTATACTCGACCAGGGGACTTTGTTATACTCGATCAGGGGAATTTGTTATACTCAACCAGGGGACTTTGTTATACTCGATAAGGGGACTTTGATATACTCGATCTGGGGACTTTGTTATACTCGATTAGGGGCCTTTGTTATACTCGATAAAGGGCCTTTGTCATACTCGATCAGAGGACTTTGTTAGTCTCGATGAGGGGTCTTTGTTATACTCGATGAGGGGCCTTTTTATACTCAATCATGGGCCTTTGTTATACTCAACGAGGGGACTTTGTTATATTCGATCAGGGGAATTTGTTATGCTCGACCAGGGGACTTTGCTATACTCGATCAGGTGAATTTGTTACACTCGACCAGGGGACTTTGTTATACGCGATCAGGGGACTTTGATATACTCGACCAGGGGACTTTGATTTACTCGATGAGCTGACTTTTTTATATTCGATCAGGGGACTTTGTTATACTCGATTAGGTGCCTTTATTATACTCGATCAAGGGCCTTTGTTATACTCGATCAGGGGACTTTGTTATACTCGATCAGAGGACTTTGTTATACTCAACCGGGGGCCTTTGTTATACTCGATCAGGGGCCTTTGTTATACTTGATCAAGGGACTTTGTTATACTCGACCATGGGACTTTGTTATACTCGACCAGGGGAATTTGTTATACTTGATCAGGGGACTTTGTTATACTCGATCAGAGGAATTTGTTAGACTCGACCAGGGGACTTTGTTATACTCGACCAGGGCACTTTGTTATACTTGATCAGGGGCCTTGATGAGGGGCCTTTTTTATACTCGATCAGGGGCCTTTGTAATACTCGATGAGGGGCTTTTGTCATACTCGATCAGGGGACTATGTTATACTCGATCAGGGGCCTTTGTTATAATCGATCGGCGGATGTTATACTCGATCAAGGGAATTTGTTATACTCGATATGGGGTCTTTGTTTTACTTGATTAGTGGCCTCGATCAGGAGCCTTAGTTATACTCGATCGGGGGCCTTTGGCATACTCGATCAGGGGGCTTTGGTATACTCGATCTGGGGGCTTAGTTATACCCGATCAGGGGCCTTTGTTGTACTCGATCAAGGGCCTTTGTTGTACTCGATCAGGGGCCTTTGTTATACTCGATAAGAGGTCTTTGTTATACTCGATCAGGGGACTTTGTTATACTCGATCACGGGGCATTGTTATACTCGATCAGGGGAATTTGTTATACTCGTTTAGTGGACTTTGTTATACTCGATCAGAGGACTTTGTTGTACTCGATCAGGGGACTTTGTTATACTCGATGAAGGGACTTTGTTATACTCGATCCGGGGAATTTGTTATACTCGATCAATTGACTTTGTTATACTCGATGAGGGGGCTTTGAAATACTCGATCAGGGGGCTTTGCTATACTTGATGAGGGGGCTTTGTTATACTCGATCAGGGGACTTTGTTATACTCCATCAAGGGCCTTTGTTATACTCGATCAGGGGACTTTGTTTGCTCAATCAGGGGCCTTTGTTGTACTCGACCAGGGACCTTTGTAATACTCGATTAGGGGCCTTTGTAATACTCGATAAGGGGCCTTTGTTATACTCGATCAGGGCACTATGTTATACTCGATTAGGGGCGTTTGTTATACTTGATCAGGGGCCTTTGTTGTACTCGATGAGGGGGCTTTGTTATACTCGATGAGGGGGCTTTGTTATACTCGATCAGGGGACTTTGTTATACTCGATCAGGGGCCTTTGTTGTACTCGATCAGGGGCTTTTGTTATACTCGATGAGGAGCCTTTGTAATACTCGATAAGGGGCCTTTGTTATACTCGATCAGTGTCCTTTGTTATACTCGATCAGGGGCCTTTGTTATACTCGATCAGGGGGCTTTCTTATACTAGAGCAGGGGCCTTTGTTATATTCGATTTGGGGAATTTGTTATACTCGATCAGAGGTCTTTCTTATACTTGATCAGGGCCTTGTTGTACTCGATCAGGGGCCTTTGTTGTACTCGATCAGGGGCCTCTGTTGTACTCGATCAGGGGCCTTTGTTGTACTCGATTAGGGGCCTTTGTTATACTCGATCAGGGGCCTTTGTTACACTCGATCACGGGGCTTTGTTATACTCGATCAGGGGAATTTGCTATACTCAATTAGTGGACTTTGTTATACTCGATCAGAAGACTTTGTTGTACTCGATCCGGGGAATTTGTTATACTCGATTAGGGGACTTTGTTTTACTCGATGAGGGGACTTTGTTGTACTCGACCAGGGGCCTTTGTTGTACTCGATCAGGGGAATTGTTATACTCGAATAGGGGTCTTTGTTATACTTGATGAGGGGCCTCGATCAGGGGCCTTTGTTATACTCGATCAGGGGACATTGTTATACTCGATCAGGGGCCTTTGTTGTACTCGTTGAGGGGCCTTTGTTGTACTCAATCAGGGGCCTTTGATATACTCGATAAGAGGTCTTTTTTATACTCGATCCGGGGACTTTGTTATACTCGATCACGGGGCTTTGTTATACTCGACCAGGGGCCTTTGTTATGCGATATAAGAGGTTTTTGTTATACTCGAACCAGGGGAATTTGTTATACTCGATAAAGGGACTTTGTTATACTCGATGAGGGGCCTTTGTTATACTCGATTAGGGGACATTACTATACTCGACCCGAAAACTTTGTTATACTCGATCAGGGTCATTATTATACTCAACCAGGGGGATTTCATATACTTGATCAGGGGACTTTCTTATACTCGATGAGGGAGCTCTTTTATACTCGACCAGGGTGATTTGTTATGTTCGACCAGTGGCCTTTGTTGTACTCGATCAGGGGGCTTTGTTATATTCGATTAGGGGACTTTCATTTATTCGACCAGGGGCCTTTGTTATTGTCAACCAGGGGCCTTTGTTATACTCGATCAGGGGACTTTGTTATACTCGACCAGGGGACTTTGTTATACTCGAACAGGGGACTTTGTTATACTCGATTAGGGGACTTTGTTATACTCGATGAGGGGGCTTTGATATACTCGATTAGGGGACTTTGTTATACTCGATCCAGGGACTTTGTTATACTCGATGATTGGGCTTTGTTATACTCGATCAGGGGACTTTGTTATGCTCGACCAAGGTCCTTTGTTATGCTTGACCAGTGGCCTTTGTTATACTCGATTAGAGGACTTTGTTATACACCATCAGGGGACTTTGTTTTACTCGATCAGGGAACTTTTTTATATTCGATCAGAGGACTTTGTTATACTCGATGAGGGGCCTTTATTATACTCGACCAGGGAACTTTGTTATACTCGACCAGGGGACTTTGTTTAACTCAATCAGGGGACTTTTTTATATGCGATAAGGGTTTTTGTTATACTCGATCAGGGGCCTTTATTATACTCGATAAGAAGGACTTTGTTATACTCGATTAGGGGACTTTGTTATACTCACCAGGGGACTTTGTTATACTCGATCAGGGGACTTTGTTATACTCGATCAGGGGAACATTACTATATTCGATTAGGGGCCTTTGTTATACTCGATCAGGGGACTTTGATATACTCGATCAGGGGGCTTTGTTATACTGGACCAGGGGCCTATGTTATGCTGAATCAGGGTACTTTGTTATACTTGATCAGGGGCTTTTGTTATACTATATCAGAGGCTTTTGTTATACTCGAACCAGGGGAATTTGTTAAACTCGATAAGGGGACTTTGTTATACTCAATGAGGGGCCTTTGTTATACTCGATCAGGGGACATTACTATACTCGACCCGGGAACTTTGTTATACTCGATCAGGGCCATTATTATACTCGACCAGGGGGGTTTGATATACTTGATCAGGGGACTTTCTTATACTCGATGAGGGGGCTCTTTTATACTCGACCAGGGTGATTTGTTATGTTCGACCAGTGGCCTTTCTTATACTCGATGAGGGGGCTTTGTTATATTCGATTAGGGGACTTTCATATATTAGACCAGGGGACTTTGTTATATTCGATCAGGGGCTTTGTTATATTCGAATAGGGGACTTTGTTATATTCGACCAGGGGCCTTTGTTATGGTCAGCCAGGGGACTTTGATATACTCGATCAGGGGGCTTTGTTTTCCTCGACCAGGGGACTTTGTTATATTCGATCAGGGGACTTTGTTATACTTGATCAGGTGACTTTGTAGTATTCGATCTGGGGGGCTTTGTTATACTCGATCAGGGGACATTACTATACTCGACCCGGGAACTTTGTTATACACAATAAGGGGATATGTTATACTCGATCAGGGGATGTGTTATACTCAATCAGGGGACTTTGTTATACTCAGTTAGGAGGCTTTGTTATACTCAACCGGGACCCTTTGTTATACACGATCAGGGGAATTTGTTATACTCGATCTGGGGACTTTGTTATACTCGATCAGGGGGCTTTGTTATACTCAACCACGGGTTTTTGTTATACTCGATCAGGATGCTTTGTTATACTCAACCGGGGGCCTTTGTTATACTCGATTAGGGGCTTTTGTTATACTCGATCAAGGGACTTTGTTATACTCGATCAGGGGGCTTTGTTTATATCGATCAGCGGACTTTGTTTTACTCCATCAGGGTCTTTGTTATACTCCATTAGGGGCCTTTGTTATACTCGACCAGGGGACTTTGTTATACTCGATAAGGGGACTTTGTTATACTCGATGAGGGGCCTTTGTTATATTCGATCAGGGGACTTTGTTATACTCGATGAGGGGCATTTGTTATACTCGATCAAGAGACTTTGTTATACTCGATCAGGGGGCTTTGTTTATATCGACCAGCGGACTTTGTTTTACTCTATCAGGGTCTTTGTTATTCTCCATCAGGGGCCTTTGTTATACTCGACCAGGGGACTTTGTTATACTCGATCAGGGGACTTTGTTATACTTGATCAGGCGCCTTTATTATATTTGACCAGGGGACTTTGTTATACTCGATTTGGGGACTTTGTTATACTCGATGAGAGGGCTTTGTTATACTCGATCAGGGGACTTTGTTATACTCGACCAGGGTCCTTTGTTATGCTCGACCATCTGCCTTTGTTATAATCGATCAGGGGATTTTGTTATACTAGATGAGGGGACTTTGTTATACTCAATCAGGGGGCTTTGTTATACTCGACCAGGGTCGTTTGTTATGCTCGATCAGAGGACTTTGTTATATTAGATCAGGGGACTTTGTTATACTCGATCAGGGGCCTCTATTATATTCGATCAGGGGACTTTGTTATACTCGATTAGGGGACTTTTCATAATCGATTAGGGGACTTTGTTAGACTCGATGAGGAGCCTTTGTTATACTCGATGAGGGGCCTTTGTTATACTCAATCATGGGCCATTGTTATATTCAACCAGGGGACTTTGTTATACTCGATCAGGGGGCTTTGTTATAATCGATTAGGGGACTTTGTTATACTCGATGAGGGGCATTTGTTATACTCGATCAAGAGCCTTTGCTATACTCGATCAGTTGACTTTGTTAAACCTAATCAGGGGGCTTTGTTATGCTCGATCAGGGGCCTTTGTTATACTATATCAGGCAGCTTTTGTTATACTCGAACCAGGGGAATTTGTTATACCCGATCATGAGACTTTGTTATTCTCGATCAGGGCCTTTATTATACTCGACCACGGTAGTTTGATATATTCGATCAGGGGACTTTGTTATACTAGGTCAGGGGGCTTTATTATACTCGATCAGGGGACTTTGTTATACTCGATCAGGGGCCATTACTATACTCGACCAGGGAACTTTGTTATACACGATCAGGGGATATGTTATATTCGATCAGGGGACTTTGTTATACTCAGTCAGGAGGCTTTGTTATACTCAACCGGGGGCCTTTGTAATACTCGATCAGGGGAATTTGTTATACTCGATCAGGGAACTTTGCTATACACGATGAGGGGGCTTGGTTATACTCAACCAGGGGACTTTGTTATACTCGATGAGGTCGTTATGTTATACTCGACCAGGGGTCTTTGTTAGGCTCGATCAGGGGACTTTTTATACTTGATCAGGGGCCTTTGTTATACTTGATCAGGGGCCTTGTTATCCTCGATCAGGGACTTTGTTATACTCCATCAGGGACTTTGTTATGATCCATTAGGGGCCTTTGTTATACTCGATCTGGGGAATTTGTTATACTTGATCAGGGGACTATGTATTATTTGATCTGGGGGGCTTTGTTATGCTCGACCAGGTGCCTTTGTTATGCTCGATAAGAGGACTTTGTTATAATCGATCAGAGGACTTTGTTATTCTCGATCAAGGGCCTTGGTTATACTCGTACCAGGGGACTTTGTTATACTCGATCAGGAGAAGCGTTATACTCGACCAGGGGACTTTGTTATACTCGATCAGGGGAATTTGTAATACTTGACTAGGGGACTTTGTTATACTCGATAAGTGGACTTTGTTATACTCGATCAAGGGCCTCTGTCATAATCGATCAGGGGACTTTGTTATACTCCATGAGGGGACTTTG
>NW_024738521.1:0-13457 GCF_018991925.1 Homarus americanus
TTTATTGTCCTGGTGGCCCAGTGGTAGCGTTCCCCGGTCACAATTGGAAGATCGTGGGTTCGAATCCTGGTGGGGTGAGGTGTTGATCATATGTAGAAGCTGCGTGCTCTATTGGGCAAATGAAATATATATGGATCCTCGTGTTTTGAAACTGCATTTGGTAAAGCGTTGCTCTGATCACCTAAGTGGCACGGGTGGTCCCCTATAGTGGTTCACAGCGCCATAATCTCGTCTTCAGGCTTTGTGTGAAATATAGTAGAGTCTAGGACTGCTTTTATTGTCCTGGTTGCCCAGAGGTAGCATACCCCGGTCACAATTATAAGATTGTGGGTTTAAATCCTAGTGGGTGAGGTGTTGATTATATATAGAAGTCCGAGTGCTTTATTGGGCATATGAAATATATGTGGATCCTCGTGTTTTGAAGCTGCATTTGGTAAAACGTTGCTCTGATCACCTAAGCGGCACGGGTGGTCCCCATTAGCGGTTCACGGCGCCATAAGCTCGTTGAACAGGCTTTGTGTGAAATATAGCAGAGTCTAGGACTGCTTTTATTATCATGGTGGCCCAGAGGTAGCGTTCCCCGGTCACAATTATAAGATCGTGGGTTTAAATCCTGGTGGGGTGAGGTGTTGATTATATGTAGAAGTCCGCGTGCTTTATTGGGTTTAATATCAATGAAATATGGTGAACCGTGTTTCCAAGCCGGATTTAAAATGCCGCCTGATCACCTAAGCGGCACAGGTGTCCCCAATGAAAAGTCTGGTGTCAAGGTCGTTGAACATGCTTTGTGTGAAATATAGTAGAGTCTAGGACTGCTTTTATTGTCCTGGTGGCCCAGAGGTCGCGTTCCAGGTCACAATTATAAGCTCGTGGGTTCAAATCCTGGTGGGGTGAGGTGTTGATTATATGTAGAAGTCCGCGTGCTTTATTGGGCTAATGAAATATATATGGATCCTAGTGTTTCGAAGCCGCATTTGGTTAAACTTTGCTCTGATCACCTAAGCGGCACGGGTGGTCCCCTACAGTGGTTCACAGCGCCATAAGCTCGTTGAACAGGCTTTGTGTGAAAAATAACAGAGTCTAGGACTGTTTATAGTGTCCTGGTGGCCCATAGGTAGCGTTCCTCGGTCACAATTATAAGATCTTGGGTTCGAATACTGGTGGAGTGAGGTGTTGATTATATGTAGAAGTCCGCGTGCTCTATTGGGCTAATGAAATATATATGGATCTTTGTGTTTGAAGCCGGATTTGGTAAAACTTTGCTCTGATCACCTAAGCGGCACGGATGGTCCCCATTAGAGGTTCACAGCGCCATAAGCTCGTTCAACAGGCTTTTTGTGAAATATAGCAGAGTCTAGGACTGCTTTTATTGTCCTGGTGGCCCAGAGGTAGCGTTCCCCGGTCACAATTAGAAGATCGTGGGTTCGAATCCTGGTGGGGTGAGGTGTTGTTTATATGTAGAAGCCGCTTGCTTTATTGGGCAAATGAAAAATATATGGATCCTCGTGTTTCGAAGCCGCATTTGGTAAAACGTTGCTCTGATCACCTAAGCTGCACGGGTGGTCCCCATTAGAGGTTCACGGCGCCATAAGCTCGTTGAACAGGCTTTGTGTGAAATATAGCAGAGTCTAGGACTGCTTTTATTGTCCTGGTGGCCCAGAGGTAGCGTTCCCCGTTCACAATTATAAGATCGTGGCTTCAAATCCTTGTGGGGTGAGGTGTTGATTATATGTAGAAGCTGCGTGCTTTATTGGGCTAATGAAATATGTATGGATCCTCGTGTTTCGAAGCCGCATTTGGTAAAACGTTGCTCTGATCACCTAAGCGGCACTGGTGGTCCCCATGAGAGGTTCAGGGCGCCATAAGGTCGTTGAACTGGCTTTGTGTGAAATATAGCAGAGTCTAGGACTGCTTTTATTGTCCTGGTGGCCCAGAGGTAGCGTTCCCCGGTCACAATTATAAGATCGTGGCTTCAAATCCTGGTGGGGTGGGGCGTTGATTTTATGTAGAAGTCTGCGTGCGTTATTGGGCTAATGAAATATATATGGATCCTCGGGTTTTGAAGCCGCATTTGGGTAAACGTTGCTCTGATCACCTAAGCGGCACGGGTAGTCCCCTATGAGAGGTCTGGCTACGCCGCCATAAGCTCTCGTTGAACAGCTTTACGTAGGTGAAATATAGCAGAGTCTAGGACTGGTTTTATTGTCCTGGTGTCCCAGAGGTAGCGTTCCCCCAGTCACAATTATAAGATCGTGGCTTCAAATCCTGGTGGGGTGAGGCGTTGATTATATGTAGAAGTCCGCGTGCTTTATTGGGCTAATGAAATATATATGGATCCTCGTGTTTCCAAGCCGGATTTGGTAAAACGTTGCTCTGATCACCTATGCGGTACAGGTGGTCCCCATTAGAGGTTCATGGCGCCATAAGGTCGTTGAACAGGCTTTGTTTGAAATATAGTAAAGTCTAGGACTGCTTTTATTGTCCTGGTGGCCCAGAGGTAGCGTTCGCCGGTCACAATTATAAGATCTTGGGTTCAAATCCTGGTGGGGTGAGGTGTTGATTATATGTAGAAGTCCGCGTGCTTTATTGGGCTAATGAAATATATATGGATCCTCGAGTTTGCCGCATTGCTAAACTTTGCTCTGATCACCTAAGCGGCACGGGTGGTCCCCTATAGTGGTTCACAGCGCCATAAGCTCGTTGAACAGGCTTTGTGTGAAAAATAACAGAGTCTAGGACTGCTTATAGTGTCCTGGTGGCCCATAGGTAGCGTTCCTCGGTCACAATTATAAGATCGTGGGTTCGAATACTGGTGGAGTGAGGTGTTGATTATATGTAGAAATCCGCGTGCTCTATTGGGCTAATGAAATATATATGGATCCTTGTGTTTGAAGCCGGATTTGGTAAAACTTTGCTCTGATCACCTAAGCGGCACGGATGGTCCCCATTCGAGGTTCACAGCGCCATAAGCTCGTTGAACAGGCTTTTTGTGAAATATAGCAGAGTCTAGGACTGCGTTTATTGTCCTGGTGGCCCAGAGGTAGCGTTCCCCGGTCACAATTAGGAAGATCGTGGGTTCGAATCCTGGTTGGGTGAGGGTTGATTATAAGGGTAGCCGCCGTTGGCTGGGGCTAATGAAATATATATGGATCCTCGTGTTTCCAAGCCGGATTTGGTAAAACGTTGCTCTGATCACCTAAGCGGCACGGATGGTCCCCATTAGAGGTTCACAGCGCCATAAGCTCGTTGAACAGGCTTTTTGTGAAATATAGCAGAGTCTAGGTCTGCTTTTATTGTCCTGGTGGCCCAGAGGTAGCGTTCCCCGGTCAGCAATTATAAGATCGTGGCTTCAAATCCTTGTGGGGTGAGGTGTTGATTATATGTAGAAGCTGCGTGCTTTATTGGGCTAATGAAATATATATGGATCCTCGTGTTTCGAAGCCGCATTTGGTAAAACGTTGCTTTGATCACCTAAGCGGCACTGGTGGTCCCCATGAGAGGTTCAGGGCGCCATAAGGTCGTTGAACTGGCTTTGTGTGAAATATAGTAGAGTCTAGGACTGCTTTTATTATCCTGGTGGCCCAGAGGTAGCGTTCCCCAGTCACAATTATAAGATCGTGGGTTTAAATCCTGGTGGGGTGAGGTGTTGATTATATGTAGAAGTCCGCGTGCTTTTACGCTAATGAAATATATATGGATCCTCGGGTTTCGAAGCCACATTTGGTAAAACGTTGCTCTGATCACCTAAGCGGCACGGAGGGTCCCCATTAGAGGTTCAGGGCGCCATAAGCTCATTGAACAGGCTTTGTGTGAAATATAGCAGCCCAGACTGTCATATTGTCCTGGTGTCCTTAGAGGTAGCGTTCCCCAGTCACAATTATGCAAGATCGTGGCTTCAAATCCTGGTGGGTGAGGCGTTGATTATATGTAGAAGTCCGCGTGCTTTATTGGGCTAATGAAATATATATGGATCCTCGTGTTTCCAAGCCGGATTTGGTAAAACGTTGCTCTGATCACCTATGCGGTACGGTGGTCCCCATTAGAGGTTCATGGCGCCATAAGGTCGTTGAAAAGGCTTTGTTTGAAATATAGTAAAGTCTAGGACTGCTTTTATTGTCCTGGTGGCCCAGAGGTAGCGTTCGCCGGTCACAATTATAAGATCGTGGGTTCAAATCCTGGTGGGGTGAGGTGTTGATTATATGTAGAAGTCCGAGTGCTTTATTGGGCTAATGAAATATATATGGATCCTCGTGTTTCCAAGCCGGATTTGGTAAACGTTACCTGATCACCTAAGCGGCACGGGTGGTCCCCTATAGGCTTATTACGGCGCCAGCAGTCGCTTTTTCGAACAGGCTTTGTGAAGTATACGAGTCTAATTATAGTGTCCTAAAACGCGCAGTTTCCGTCACAATTATAAGATTTTGGGTTTGAATCCTGGTGGGGTGAGGTGGTGATTTTATGTAGAAGTCCGCTTGCTCTAGTGGGCTAAAGAAATATATTTGGATCCTAGTGTTTCATAGCCGGATTTGGTAAAACGTTGCTCTGGTCACCAAGCGGCACGTGTGGTCCCCATTAGAGGTTCACGGCGCCATTAGCTCGTTGAACAGGCTTTGTGTGAAATATAGTAGAGTCTAGGACTGCTTTTATTGTCCTGGTGGCCGAGAGGTAGCATACCCCGGTCACAATTATAAGATCGTGGGTTTGAATCCTAGTGGGGTGAGGTGTTGATTATATGTAGAAGTCCGCGTGCTTTATTGGGCTAATGAAATATATATGGATCCTCGTATTTCGTAGCCGGATTTGGTAAAACGTTGCTCTGATCACCTAAGCGGCACGGGTGGTCCCCATTAGAGGTTCACGGTGCCATAAGCCCGTTGAACAGGCTTTGTGTGAAATATAGCAGAGTCTAGGAATGCTTTTATTGTCCTGGTGGCCCAGAGGTAGCGTCCCCAGGTCACAATTATAAGATCGTGGGTTCAAATCCTTGTGGGGTGAGTTGTTGATTATATGTAGAAGTCCGCGTGCTTTATTGGGCTAATGAAATATATATGGATCCTCGTGTTTCGAAGCCGCATTCGGTAAAACGTTGCTCTGATCACGTAAGCGGCACGGGTGGTCCCTATTAGAGGTTCCCGGCGCCATAAGCTCGTTGAACAGGCTTTGTGTGAAATATAGCAGAGTCTAGGACTGCTTTTATTGTCCTAGTGGCCCAGAGGTAGCGTTCCCCGGTCACAATTATAAGATCGTGGGTTCAAATCCTGATGGGGTGAGGTGTTGATTATAAGTAGAAGTAAGCGTGCTTTATTGGGCTAATGAAATATATATTGATCCTCGTGTTTAGAAGCTGGATTTGGTAAAACGTTGCTCCGATCACCTAAGCGGCACAGGTGGTCCCCATTAGAGGTTCATGGCGCCATAAGGTCGTTGAACAGGCTTTGTGTGAAATAGCGCAGAGTCTAGGACTGCTTTTATTGTCCTGCTGGCCCAGAGGTAGCATAGCCTGGTCACAATTATAAGATCGTGGGTTTGAATCCTGGTGGCGTGAGGTGTTGATTATATGTAGAAGTCCGAGTGCTTTAATGGGCTAATGAAATATATATGGATCCTCGTGTTTCGAAGCCGCATTTGGTAAAACGTTGCTCTGATCACCTAAGCGGCACGGGTGGTCCCCATTAGAGGTTCACGGCGCCATAAGCTCGTTGAACAGGCTTTGTGTGAAATATAGCAGAGTCTAGGACTGCTTTTAGTGTCCTGGTGGCCCAGAGGTAGCGTTCCCCGGTCACAATTTGAAAATCGTGGGTTCGAATTCTGATGGGGTGAGGTGTTGATTATTTGTAGAAGTCCGCGTGCTTTCTTGGGCTAATGAAATATATATAGATCCTCGTGTTTCGAAGCCGGATTTGGTAAAACGTTGCTCTGATCACCTATGCAGCACGGGTGGTCTCCATTAGAGGTTCATAGCGCCATAAGCTCGTTGAACAGGCGTTGTGTGAAATATAATAGAGTCTAGGACTGCTTTTATTGTCCTGGTGGCCCAGAGGTAGCATACCGCGGTCACAATTATAAGATTGTGGGTTTGAATCCTGGTGGGGTGAGGTGTTGATTATATGTAGAAGTCCAAGTACTTTATTGGGCTAATGAAATATATATGGATCCTCGTGTTTCCAAGCCGGATTTGGTAAAACGTTGTTCTGATCACCTAAGCGGCACGGATGGTCCCCATTAAAGGTTCACAGCGCCATAAGCTCGTTGAACAGGCTTTGTGTGAAACATAGCAGAGTCTAGGACTGCTTTTATTATCCTGGTGGCCCAGAGATAGCGTTCCCCGGTCACAATTATAAGATCGTGGGTTTAAATCCTGGTGGGGTGAGGTGTTGATTATATGTAGAAGTCCGCGTGCTTTATTGGGCTAATGAAATATATATGGATCCTCGTATTTCGAAGCCGCATTTGGTAAACCGTTGCTCTGATCACCTATGCGGCACGGGTGGTCCCCTATAGTGGTTTACGGCGCCATAAGCTCGTTGAACAGGCTTTGTGTGAAATACTGCAGAGTCTAGGACTGCTTTTATTGTCCTGGTGGCCCATAGGTAGCGTTCCTCAGTCACAATTATAAGATCGTGGGTTCGAATCCTGGTGGAGTGAGGTGTTGATTATATGTAGAAGTCCGCGTGCTTTATTGGGTTAATGAAATATATGTGGGTCCTCGTGTTTCGAAGCCGCATTTGGTAAAATGTTACTTTGATCACATAAGCGGCACTGGTGGTCCCCATGAGAGGTTCACGGCGCCACAAGCTCGTTGAACAGGCTTTGTTTGAAATTTAGTAGAGTCTAGGACTGCTTTTATTGTCCTGGTGGCCCAGAGGTAGCGTTCCCCGGTCACAATTATAAGATCGTGGCTCAAATCCTGGTGGGGTGAGGCGTTGATTATATGTAGAAGTCCGCGTGCTTTATTGGGCTATTGAAATATATATGGATCCTCGTGTTTCCAAGCCGGATTTGGTAAAACGTTGCTCTGATCACCTAACCGGCACAGGTGGTCCCCATTAGAGGTTCATGGCGCCATAAGGTCGTTGAACATGCTTTGTGTGAAATATAGTAGAGTCTAGGACTGCTTTTATTGTCCTGGTGGCCCAGAGGTAGCGTTCCCCGGTCACAATTATAAGATCGTGGGTTCAAATCCTGGTGGAGTGAGGTGTTGATTATATGTAGAAGTCCGCGTGCTCTATTGGGCTAATGAAATATATATGGATCCTTGTGTTTTGAAGCCGGATTTGGAAAAACTTTGCTCTGATCACCTAAGCGGCACGGATGGTCCCCATTAGATGTTCACAGCGCCATAAGCTCGTTGAACAGGCTTTTTGTGAAATATAGCAGAGTCTAGGACTGCTTTTATTGTCCTGGTGGCCCAGAGTTAGCGTTCCCCGGTCACAATTAGAAGATCGTGGGTTCGAATCCTGGAGGGGTGAGGTGTTGATTATATGTAGAAGCTGCTTGCTTTATTGGGCAAATGAAATATATATGGATCCTCGTGTTTCGAAGCCGCATTTGGTAAAACGTTGCTCTGATCACCTAAGCGGCACGGGTGGTCCTCTATAGTGGTTCACAGCGCCATAAGCTCGTTGAACAGGCTTTGTGTGAAAAATAACAGAGTCTAGGACTGCTTTTAGTGTCCTGGTGGCCCATAGGTAGCGTTCCTCGGTCACAATTATAAGATCGTGGGTTCGAATCCTGGTGGAGTGAGGTGTTGATTATATGTAGAAGTCCGCGTGCTCTATTGGGCTAATGAAATATATATGGATCCTTGTGTTTTGAAGCCGGATTTGGAAAAACTTTGCTCTGATCACCTAAGCGGCACGGATGGTCCCCATTAGATGTTCACAGCGCCATAAGCTCGTTGAACAGGCTTTTTGTGAAATATAGCAGAGTCTAGGACTGCTTTTATTGTCCTGGTGGCCCAGAGTTAGCGTTCCCCGGTCACAATTAGAAGATCGTGGGTTCGAATCCTGGAGGGGTGAGGTGTTGATTATATGTAGAAGCTGCTTGCTTTATTGGGCAAATGAAATATATATGGATCCTCGTGTTTCGAAGCCGCATTTGGTAAAACGTTGCTCTGATCACCTAAGCGGCACGGGTGGTCCTCTATAGTGGTTCACAGCGCCATAAGCTTGTTGAACAGGCTTTGTGTGAAAAATAACAGAGTCTAGGACTGCTTATAGTGTCCTGGTGGCCCATAGGTAGCGTTCCTCGGTCACAATTATAAGATCGTGGGTTCGAATACTGGTGGAGTGAGGTGTTGATTATATGTAGAAGTCCGCGTGCTCTATTGGGCTAATGAAATATATATGGATCCTTGTGTTTGAAGCCGGATTTGGTAAAACTTTGCTCTGATCACCTAAGCGGCACGGATGGTCCCCATTAGATGTTCACAGCGCCATAAGCTCGTTGAACAGGCTTTTTGTGAAATATAGCAGAGTCTAGGACTGCTTTTATTGTCCTGGTGGCCCAGAGGTAGCGTTCCCCCGTCACAATTAGAAGATCGTGGGTTCAAATCCAGGTGGGATGAGGTGTTGATTATATGTGGAAGTCCGCGTGCTTTATTGGGCTAATGAAATATATATGGATCCTCGTGTTTCGAAGCCAGATTTGGTAAAACGTTGCCCTGATCACCTAAGCGGCACGGGTGGTCCCCATTAGATGTTCATGGCGCCATAAGGTCGTTGAACAGGCTTTGTGTGAAATATAGTAGAGTCTAGGACTGCTTTTATTTTCCTGGTGGCCCAGAGGTAGCATGCCCCGGTCACAATTATAAGACCGTGGGTTTGAATCCTGGTGGGCTGAGGTGTTGATTATATATAGAAGTCCGGGTGCTTTATTGGGCTAATGAAATATATTTGAATCCTCGTATTTCGAAGCCGCATTTGGGAAAATGTTGCTCTGATCACCTAAGTGGCACGGTTGGTCCCCTATAGTGGTTCACGGCGACATAAGCTCGTTGAACACGCTTTGTGTGAAATATAACAGAGTCTAGGACTGCTTATAGTGTCCTGGTGGCCCATAGGTAGCGTTCCCCGTACACAATTAGAAGATCGTGGGTTCGAATCCTGGTGGGGTGAGGTGTTGATTATATGAAGAAGTCCGCGTGCTTTGTTGGGCAAATGAAATATATATGGATCCTCGTTTTTCGAAGCTGCATTTGGTAAAACGTTGCTCTGATCACCTAAGCGGCACGGGTTGTCCCCATTAGAGGTTCACAGCGCCATAAGCTCGTTGAACAGGCTTTGTGTGAAATATAGGAGAGTCTAGGACTGCTTTTATTGTCCTGGTGGCCCAGAGGTAACGTTCCTCGGTCACAATTATAAGATTGTGGCTTCAAATCCTGGTGGGGTGAGGCGTTGATTATATGTAGAAGTCCGCGTGCTTTATTGGGTTAATGAAACATATATGGATCCTCGTGTTTCGAAGCCGCATTTGGTAAAACGTTGCTCTGATCACCTAAGCGGCACAGGTGGTCCCCTATAATGGTTCACAGCGCCATAAGCTCGTTGAACAGGCTTTGTGTGAAATATAGCAGAGTCTAGGACTGCTTTTATTGTCCTAGTGGCCCAGAGGTAGCGTTCCCCGGTCACAATTATAAGATCGTGGGTTCAAATCCTGGTGGGGTGAGGTGTTGATTATATGTAGAAGTCCGCGTGCTTTATTGGGCTAATGAAATATATATGGATCCTCATGTTTCGAAGCCGCATTTGGTTATGCGTTGCTCTGATCACCTAAGCGGCACGGATGGTCCCCATTAGAGGTTCACGGCGCCATAAGCTCGTTGAACAGGCTTTGTGTGAAGTATAGCAGAGTCTAGGACTTCTTTTATTGTCCTGGTGGCCCAGAGGTAGCATCCCTCGGTCACAAATATAAGATCGTGGGTTCAAATCCTGGTGGGGTGAGGTGTTGATTATATGTAGAAGTCTGCGTGCCTTATTGGGCTAATGAAAAATATATATTAGAGATTGTGTCATAGGAGGGAAGATCAGCTAAAACTAATGGCCCATCACTTTTTTGGTAGATTTTAGTGTATATAAACAGAAAATAATTTCAGTTTTAATATTTTGCAACCTTTTGCTAGGTAAATTTTAGCGTGAAATTTATCGAAAATCTAACGTACAGCTGCATTAGTGCATTACAATTAAATAGTGAACATTGCTTTCTGACTTCATTCTTTAACAACCCAACTAACAATATTTTTTCTGTTTCAGATTCTGATGCATTTATAAGTTGATAATATTTGCGATGGCTGCTTGTGTCAGGACGAGGAACCAAAAATCCAGCCATCTCAGTCACTATCTTGGGTCTGGGAGAGGGCTCCTGAAGTAGGAGTTGCCTACATTGAGAGATGCTTTGAGATACGGTGTTTTAATCAGGCAAATCAGTGAAAAGAACCAAAGAACTTACACAAACAAAGACATTGCCAGTGATATGACCAAAGCTGTCTTGGCACAGTACACTCTGGCTAACGCTCAGTTCAAGCCTCTAATTACTTGCTTTCGTCGAAGAAGATTAGTGAGAGACTGCTAGCCAGTTGGGAAAAACAAGAATATCTCTTGGGGAGAGAAAACTTTTGATTAAGGACCGACACAAACAACTGGACCAGTTATTTATGTTACTTGCAATTCTTAATTGTTCTCTGTCCTGAGTTTGGATGCGTCATGACGCAAATCCGAGGCCCATCCTGTATTTGCAAGCGTGAACTGAAGATTCCTGTGATCGAACTGGCATTTGTCAAAGCACAGAGAGAGAAGACTGGCAGTATAGGGGCTCTCATGATTTCTAGCTAAGATATTCCGGAGTCCAAGAGACAGGAGGCTGCCACAGAGAGACAGAAGAGGAGAAGAGTTGCCGAGGAAAAGAGACTTGAGAAGGCCCAGGGTGAGGTAAAAAAAGGCCGATGATTGGAGTCAAGCTGATTCAGAGTTTAATGACTTCCCCATGGCTGATCCGAGTGCTGACCAGGAGAATGGTGACTTTGTCCCTAACCCAGAAAATAGTGATCCCAAACCTTCCAGTCATAAGATTCGAAATAGGAAAGATATCCCGAGCATAGCTCTGGCCAGCATGCGACACTACACTGGTCTCAGAGAAACTGGAGAGATAGCAACAGCTGCCTGGATTGACGGTGGTTTGATAACACCTGATGATGTTCACCTGGTGATAGATCATAACAAAGTAAGGAGAGCTCAGGAGAAATTTGTCAGTAATCTAAAAGAGGAGTTTGATAAGGGATAAGAGAAAATGGAATCAATTGTTTGTTCTTTGATGGGAGAAGGGATGACACTAAAATGTTCATGAAAGTTGGAGATTCTGAAAAGTTGTTCCCTGCCATGGTGAAGGAGAACCGCTATATACCAATGAACTTCAGGAGAAGCGCGGCATTTCTGCTCCAGAAAAGATGACATCAGGAAACCAAGCTGAGATAATTGGCAGATAACATTGTGAACTGGCTCAGAGAGAGAGGAAGCGATAGACCAGACCACAGGCCATTGGAGGACCTTTGTTGTTTGGGGAATTGTGGCAAGAAGTCGCCACAGTGGATAGAGGAAAGATTGGGAGAAGCTGGTCTGGATTGTTTGTGACCTCCACACCAACGAGTTGCCACTCAGACATCTGATCCAGGAGCTGGATGGCAAGACTCTTTCAAACAACAGATGGTCTGGTCCTCTTGGCAAGATGCTGGACTCTGCCACTGGGTTAGAAATAAATCCGAGCTTTGAAAAAAATCACAGTTGGCCCTCCACTCGTTGAGCTTGCACATACTGTCATTGACGACCTGAGTACTGACCAGTACTATGGTTACATGATTTGCAGTGCCATCAAAACTGGGGTCATGCCTGATAGACTTGCTTACCTGCAGATAGGTTCAGTCTCACATTCTAGGTGGCTCACAACGGCTCTCAGGTTCTGCAGAATTTGGGTCGCTCATCATAAACTGAAAGGGAACCAGCTTCACAACCTGAGACTTATTGTCTAATTCATCGTGAGTGTCTACTTGCCAAATTGGTTCAACACCAAGGTCAAGTCATCGTTCTCCGAAGGTCCGAGGCATGTTCTCTTCCAGGTTGAGCTCCTGAGGAGTCAGCCAAGGAAGGTTGTTCAGATTGTGGAGCAGACTGTGAGGAGATCTTCCTGGTATGCTCTTCCCGAGGCAGTTCTGCAGACAATGCTCTGCAGTAAGGATGAGGAGGAGAGAAGAGTGGCAGTCAAAAATATCTTGGATATGAGACTTATGAGAGGATCTGGGCATGAAGAATCAGTTGGTGACGATTCCTTCAGGGTCAGGAAGACTCCTGAAGTCAATCTAGGTGCCAAGACCCTCACTGATCTCATAGATCTGGATAACATCCAGGCTGGCAGTGAGCCTCCTCTTACCTGCAGCCTCACCAATGTTCAAGTCAGAGCTTTCCTGGACAACCCCATGCATGTCCCTGCCTGGCCTCGCACCCCTGCAAAGCGTTGTGCAACAGTGGCGAGGCCATGGTACGTCATGCAACCAGGAGAAGGCTACATCAGGCTCAGGTGGTCAGCAGGAGTGATGAGTAGAAACAGAAGCAAGAAAAGAACCATATTCTCTATGGTGTGCCTTACCGGGTCGTAGTAGTAAAACCGGTTTTTGTATTTGATGATTTTGTTTTCTAAAGGAATATTGAATTTAATAAATGTGTCAAGATCATTCGTTTCACTATTCTGGATCATTTTCATCCTAATAAATTAACCTGATACATTTACTTTACTTTAAATAAGCTATTTAGTGGTGTTGGTAAAAGGGTGGGAATACTGAATTTTCATAAGATTTCAAGTTAAAATTTACCTAGCAAAAAATGACAACTTTTCAAATCTGAAGATATCACATGATTCTGCACATAGAACTACATCATTAATGCACCATGGGCCGTTATTCAGAAGCTCAAAAAAAATTCGCCTCCGTATGACACACCCTATTAGAGATTGTGTCATAGGAGGGAAGATCAGCTAAAACTAATGGCCCATCACTTTTTTGGTAGATTTTAGTGTATATAAACACAAAATAATTTCAGTTTTAATATTTTGCAACCTTTTGCTAGGTAAATTTTAGCGTGAAATTTATCGAAAATCTAACGTACAGCTGCATTAGTGTATTACAATTAAATAGTGAACATTGCTTTCTGACTTCATTCTTTAACAACCCAACTAACAATATTTTTTCTGTTTCAGATTCTGATGCATTTATAAGTTGATAATATTTGCGATGGCTGCTTGTGTCAGGACGAGCAACCAAAAATCCAGCCATCTCAGTCACTATCTTGGGTCTGGGAGAGAGCTCCTGAAGTCGGAGTTGCCTACATTGAGAGATGCTTTGAGATACGGTGTTTTAATCAGGCAAATCAGTGAAAAGAACCAAAGAACTTACACAAACAAAGACATTACCAGTG
>NW_024738522.1:0-22653 GCF_018991925.1 Homarus americanus
GAAGCTAAACTTTCGCGTAAAAACCACCCCATTTGTTCAATATTTTACCAACATTTAAATCAATTCTGTGATAGTTGTCTAGGCCGTGATTGACTATGGTAATAAAATGTTTACATCACGTGGGTTATTAAGGCATTGGTGTTCCTTAATCCTAGTATCGTGTTCTCGAGCAGTTTCACCCATGCAGATGATATCAGGAGTCCTTGCCGGGGATGGTACCGTCTCTACCTGAGCCATACCTCCCTCAAGCGTTATCCTATAAAAGGTGAATGGATCTTATTGGTGTTGAATACTTGAAGGTAATCTGTGTTGCCATCTAACACCTTAATGGTTCCAGGTATTGAAGGCTAAGCTCAAGTTGTTTTTTGGTTCCTGTATGGACGATCAGTAGAAGCAAACAGCTGGTCATTTAAAATATACTTGTTTTATGAATCGATCTGGATATTTTACTTCATAGTCTTTTCTATGATACTGAAATTTTTGTCATTACGATGAACAAAACTGTACAATCAGAAGGCTTCGTTAACACAAGGGAGAAATTACCGACAATCAGGAAGAATAATGACGGGAGAAGATAATGGCTTTAGAAACAATACTGTGAAAGCTTCCTGTACACCGTAACATAAGGACAACGTTTACTAATAACAAACTCATCTTTAAAATGGCAGACAATCATTCCATTTCAACCTTTGCATTAACACCTGATCATCAGGACACCGATAAAAGGTGTAAAAAATATCTAAAAAAAACATTTGATAAAAAAAAATTCTAAACATAAGGAAACCGGAGACGTGTAGCGGCGACTCTGACAAAAAAATTCATTAATGTTGTTTAATTCAGGGACACAGCGGTGCTCCTAAACCCTTACTAAGATAACTAATTTATAAAAGATAACGAAATGAAAGAAAAACAAAACATGGGAAATAACACGTGTCAAAATGCACACTGGAGATGGTTAACTTCCGTCTCGAATAACTTAACGTCATCAACACAAAACTTCGTAAAATTAAGTCATCATAACTAATCATCCTGCTAATATACAACCCTTAACTACCGCAATGTTTCAGATAACAATTAACAATAAACACAATCGATACTTTTTCCCACCGCCAGTATCAAAAATCCTCGACTGAATAATTCTGTTAGATCATAAAGACACACCAGTTATATACTCTTTGGCGGATCCTTAATTGTTAGACAAATAAGGAGTTAAAGGAACCTTATTATGATTACCATTTGCGACGTAGGTTTTTAGATTTCCACTCATGGGATCAAACCATCATGTGAAGAGCGAGCGAGTCCATCATCTCCGTTTTTTAACCTCCACCGATGATGGCAACAGACCTACTCGCCTTTATTGGATATGATGATCAAGATTAAAATATTCTTTCTGAAGCCGATCCAGTGTAAAGATGAGATGGTCTTGGATTGGAAATTGAGGGCTTGACAGTGATCCTACAACACAATGACTCATACAGCTGGGATATGTGAGATTATATTTACCATTAACCAAAAACGTGATAATATCCAAAACAATGTTGGTATGTGACAGAAGATACTCAAATTTATTACATTAGTTTCTTTTATATGAATTCTTAAAACTGACCCTTGAGCACCGTATTACTTTAAACTCTCTCACTACCGAGATCCTAAGTTTCCTGGTGCTGGCTAACTGGCTAAATCTACTCCAACACCTTACTCTTAATTTCTCGTTTTAAAAAGAACCTTAAATAAGTCAGATTAAATACATTAATACTTCATGTCAACACCCAAGACACTGCTACACTTCTTGAACCTCACCTTCGACATTGTTAACCTTTCCTTAATGATGGACAGGTGAACCACAAAACGACAAAAGGTATTTAAGTTTATCATTCACTGTAATATACAATCATTAGGCCCTTAGATGGATACATATATTGCTCTTCTGTATTCATTAACAGTAAGATTCACCCTCGTTAAATATTAATAGGCGAGACGGGTGTTTACAGCACTCCACACCATCATTTACTCTACACAGGAGAAACTGGCAAGTAACTTGACATTAAGATTCACTAAAAGAGATATAGCATTAAATCATGTAATATACAGTGTTATGTTTAATCACGTTAAGATGAATAAAGTAAAATATTATAAGAAAAATGTAAAAACGTGGTGATCTAGAACAGTAAAATCGACTCCCATTCAAACAGCAAAGAAAATCATCAGTATGTATATGAAATAAACCCGTTAATTGACGCCATTACCCGACTCTCACCTGTCACAATACCTTAATCTCAGTCTCCACACGTTATCACACTCCTGGAGCTGTTATTGTGACCTTTCCTTGAACTCTTGTCGCTACCCAACCTCTGGCTTCACGTGACTGTGATTTTCATTACATTATTATGTTACATGAGGAGGTAAATACCTATTAGTACACTGATACTATTTAAGACATACGTCCATAGGTGAATCTTATGAATATCATGAACCTACATTTTATTACTATAAGTCATTTTACTAATAATATGTTGTATAAATTGAGTAAAAAACATTATTTTCTAGTTTACTACGTATGCACCTTATTTATGTTCTCGAATATAAAACAAAAATATTCTCACCAAAAATGTTTTCTTAATATTGTCACCGAAACTGGGAATAAAACTTCGCTTTTCTGATTTTTATTTTATTGCATATATCTTTTCAAAAACACATTCACGCCAGCGCCTAGGTGAATGGCCGAGAGTCTAATCAATATGCACTGGACGACTGACTGTAAATATGTACAGACTTGTGACAGACTTCAAAAAAATATTTGGTTCCAAAATCTGGCCTATAGACCTCCCCTTCTTTCCGGGCAGGTCGGGCCCTGATTGGCTATGTTAGGTCCCGAACATAACTACAAGGCCCTAGATCGCTGGCTACAAGGTCCTATATATCTGACTACAAGGTCCTATTTACCAGACTGCAAGGCCCGTAATCCCTGACTACAAGGTCCTATTTACCTGACTGCAAGGCCCGTAATCCCTGACTACAAGGTCCTATTTACCTGACTGCAAGGCCCGTAATCCCTGACTACAAGATCCTATATCTCTGACTACAAGGTCCTATATCTGACTACAAGCTCCTATATCCCTGACTACAAGGTCCTTTATCCCTGACTACAAGGTCCTATATCCCTGACTACAAGGTCCTATATCCCTGACTACAAGGTCCTATATCCCTGACTACAAGGTCCTATATCCCTGACTACAAGGTCCTATATCCCCACTACAAGGTCCTATATCCCTGACTACTCAGGTCCTATATCCCTGACTACAAAGGTCCTATATCCCCTGACTACAAGCTCCTATATCCCTGACTAAGGTCCTTTTATCCCTGACTACAAGGTCCTATATCCCTGACTACAAGGTCCTATATCCCTGACTACAAGGTCCTATATCCCTGACTACAAGGTCCTATATCCCTGACTACAAGGCCCTATATCCCTAAATACAAGGTCCTTTATCCCTGACTACAAGGTCCTATATCCCTGACTACAAGCTCCTATATCCCTGACTACAAGGTCCTTTATCCCTGACTACAAGGTCCTATATCCTGACTACAAGGTCCTATATCCCTGACTACAAGGTCCTATATCCCTGACTACAAGGTCCTATATCCCTGACTACAAGGTCCTATATCCCTGACTACAAGGCCCTATATCCCTAACTACAGGTCCTAGATCCTAAAAGAGGTACTCAGTTCTACAACAAATAGGAGGCCCTTCATCCGCACCTATACAGTCCCTAAACCCCTGTATACGGCCCTAAAATCAATCCCGCTTCTATATCTCTCGTTCCCTGGCCATATACAGTAACCCTGAATCCCTGACCACACACACAGAGTCCTACATATCCCTGTGTATGCTGACTTAGATCCCTGGGATGTACGGCGCCACGGCCCTGTAACAGCCGCCGTCAGCAGTCATCGAGACTAGCGGAGACCGTCAGGGAGCCAGCCATCACGAGGCTCTGGCCAGGCCACCGTCAACCTTCCTATGACTCCCAATGTTTCCTTCACCTAATTTAAATAACAATCCTACGGAAGTACATTTCTAATATACGTATATTTTTTATAGGTATAGACAACTACCCAAAATATATCCCCCATGAAGATATCAGTATAAATGCTTCCATTATATGTTTTTCCCCCATATTGCTTTGGTGTTTGGTTGACACTTCACCTTCAACAGTTTAAAAATGTATTTTATTGAATGAAATAATATTTATGCTGTAAATGCTGCAGACAAGGTGTATAACCCATCATGTCACAAAATGACTAAAAATGCTGAAAATTTTAGTCATTTCGCGAAATCTTAACGACTAAAACCAAACTTAATCTAACATGCCTGAATTTTTTTACAGTCAAATTGTGTACATGTAATACTAATACCTGTTTCAAGTTGTTTAGCGAAATTACTATTATTTTCAGTTATTTCTTGAAATAAATGATTACACAGTTTGATTGTAACACATAAACACATTTCTAACATATATTCCAACTTCTGTATGACCCTAAGATACCGATCAATGGAGAAAAAAAATATTAAGGGAAGCAGAAGAACAAGGTAATAATTATCTCGTCTTCTTGGGGGAAAATCTTCGTTGAAGACGTGAACAGCATGTGTGTGTGTGTGTGTGTGTGTGTGTGTGTGTGTGTGTGTAAGAATAAAATCACCATAGTCATTTTCGTCGTCTTCACCATCACTATCATCCTCATCTTCATCACACCATCATCACCATCATTCTTCATCATTATCACCACAACGGTATTGTTGTTATCATCACTCGTATTTCACCCTACACTCGGGTTGGTGTCGAACATCAAAACACCTCCCCCAGCATGTTAAGACCTCGACACCCTACCCCTTCAAGGGTATACACCACTACCTAAAACACCCACCCGAGTATACACAATAGTTAAGGGTCTACAACTACCTAAAACACCCACCCGAGTACACAGATACACTTGCTGATGAATTTGAAGCAAGCAGACAAGTGCAAACAGACACTAGCCAATCCATTGTCATCCAAGATGAGATGTACCAGGTAAAACATGTATATGGAGCAAGTAACAAGATCACTAGATTACAAGATGTTGTACAGAAACTGCTACACTAAGGTTAGGATATAAGTACCCCTGGCAGTATACATGAGACTCTTACAAAATAGAACCTTTTAGGACAGCTCCAAGCACAATGAAAAAGTAATGGCACAGAACTTTATCTCGGATTCAAGATAGCTGATAAAACTAAAGCTGTATCCACATTTCGCATCTAGTACCTAAGCAAACTTATATGAACCGAATTAAAATTTGTACTGGAAATACTCTATATCACTAAACGCCACACTATCAAGACCATTGAATTCTGATAAACACCATTTGTGACCTTTACTCTGTAATCTTTTGTACGCTACAGCTCACTTACAGTACAAGATGAGTATGGGATGCACAATAAACTAGCTGCTGTCCGTGGCAAATTTCAAACACACGTTCAGGTACGCGTGTAATGTCCTCTATCAATGCAATGAAAATAGGCGACGGACCAACAGAGCCTCAGTCAAGACAAAACAAAAGATCCTCATGTCAGTCATAATACCTATTCAGTTCTAAAGTAACCTAACCCAAAAATTAGGGAATCCAGTCCTAATTACTCCCCTTAGTAGGTTCACAGTAGACCTATCTGATCGGACACATTTAGGGAACCTTCTACAGGGATTCGAACCCGTAATTAGCAAGGCCAGGAATTTCACTCAACACTTCTATATCGTGGTTCTGGCTGCCTCATTATCCAAGCTGCCACGAGTTACCTGTTTCTGTTGTATATATGTATGTCTGTGTCTCAACAGCTAATGTCTCTAAGCATACACTGTGCTCTAAAGTGCGTCCATACACTAGACAACTTCACAAACCTCCATCTAACGGCCTTCCCTTTCCATATAATCCGTTATATGGAGATTCCACTGTACTATCAAAAGTTACAGAAAACGACACTGTACAGCCATTAAACTGACCAAATAGGAGACATTTAAGGTTGTTTAGATATTCACTGCTCTCTCCTTGTTGATGTATAATGTATCATTACGCTTTACCAACTAAGGTATTTATACATGTATTCCGGGTTAACAAATACACTAGTCATCAACGATAAAAAATTAAAGAGATAAATCTATTTGGTTTCTCTTGCAGCCTATGGCCCGAAGAGCAAGTGTGAATAGAATAAATTAGGTTCGTCTTCCTTCAAACAATTTAATAATTTCCACATAAATCATCACTTATTAAATGTCAATTGAATCCAAAGTAATACCGAATCCAAAGTAATAATTCTCGTTTTCTCTGTTTCAAAGTTCAATCCAACAAAGGTATTAGGTCACGCCATTGTTCTTTATATTTCACTTCAAATAAATACATCAGTTAGATTTCTCATCCTTGGACTTTCAGCTCGGAGAAAACATTTAAGTTTTTTTCTAAAGCCCCAATCAAAGGGATTTTTCAGCACAGGTGTTCGTCTATTAAAAGCCAGCAAAGGTAATTAACTAACAGGTAATCACGTGTTGAAGGCATAGTACCACTATTTAACATATCAACTTAAACATACTGTTAGCTAATTAATTTCTTTCAATCTGAACCTTATGACCAGTTCAAATAATTATACAGGTATATAAAAGTATTCACTTCTTTATAATAATTCATAAATACATCATTGTAATTTATCATGTCAGTAGTTAGTCATTTTCAATAGATATTTCAAGACAAAAATACACTATCACACACACACACACACACACACACACACACACACATTATAACAGATAACCAGTGTTCAAGATGACTTTTATCCTCAACAACAACACTACAGATACAATAATAAATCATAGTATATAATAAAGCTTAACCCATAAGAATCCTCTACGAAAATTAGATCAATTATATATACAGATACCAGGCACCTTTTACACCTCCCGACTAATGCTGAAAAAAATGGAAAATAATATCAAATTTACTAATCGAATCCCTAGCCCTATTTCACAAGAGTTTGGGAAATACTAAACGAGAAATTAAGTGTAAATAAAACATGGAAGAAATATTGGTATTAAAACGACAAAATTAATAGTTAGTACCTACCAACCTTACATGTTACAGCAATGGAACAACTTGCCGGCTTTTATACCTACATATATCAATAGTACAATTTTGTCCATCTTTTTTTTTAAGTAAAAGGAGAATGGAACAACTTTTTCTGTCCTTGTCTTAAAAATCAACACCAATAACATCAGTACTTATCTAACTTCCCTCACTAGAGCTCAGGTTCTCAACTGGCTCAGCCATGTTAATATTGTTATTATTATCCACTCTGTATCTGTGTTTTTCTGGCTAAATAAACTGTTTCAATTCAATTCACTTCTCAAACTTCCCCCATAAGACTTAACTAACACGTCAGCGACACAATACCACTTCAGTCACCTCACAGACTGACTCCATTCTCGGTGTTGAAATTAAACGTTAACCTAAAAATGGATAATTCCTCAGCTGTCTCAGAGATTTACGAAGCTTAGTATATTAAAATCATACAGCCTTGATCCTCAGAGTAATTAAACATCGGTGTCACAAAACTAATATTTAAATAATTCATCGTTTTCTCTATGTTAATCTTTACTGTCAGAGGATAATGTTAAGTTCTCTTGTTTAAAATAGCTTTGAGTAAAATATTCCAGTGTTAAAAAAATCTAATTGGCACTTTCAAATAACAAATTATATGACTTATTAGTCTGTAATGTACGTTCTTGTAAATATCATGTGACATATAACATAGCATTGACATAACCGAAAGGCCTTGTAAAAAGTATGAAATGATATCAAACCAAACTAAAAAAAAAAAACATTATCTGTAAAACATCTGTAATGGCGAAATACTGTACCCCTGAAAATAATGTCTTTCTTAATTACATACATTACATTCTTAATCAATCCTCTAATTATCTTCTGCCTAAATGAGTGACGCGTTCCTTCATAACTCACAACTACACAACTCACTAAAAAACTAACTTTTTACCTCCCACTAACTATGAGAACATGAAAATTAGAGACAAATAATCATGGCAGTTAACGCATTGCTCCATAACTTACTACTACTACCACTGCTACTATCGCTACCACCACTACTACTACTACTACTACTACCACCACCACCACCGCTACCACCACTACATAACGCTATGATTCTTTTTAAGTGATCGAGACGGTCAAAAGTATCCTCAAATAAACATCATCAGGTATTTAGATATAATTTCTGTTTATTTTTAATTCATCTATCATAAAAAAATAATCTTCGAGTTTAGAAATAATTGTAAGCGAAATATTTTAACCGTCTGGGGTAGAAATGAAGATCAATTTAACAATGCATTGATAAATCTTAAGTTTATAAATAATGTGCGGTTTATTTTCACACTATAATAGAAATGTAGAAATTATTTATGGTGTTTAATAATATTTATTTAATAATAACAGCATTTAATAATAACAGCATGTCTGTGGCATAAACCTACTTAAAACCCCAGCAGCTTAGAAACACTTGTAGACTCTGTTTATTTACAAGTCACTTTCCATAAGACATTAACACCTATTAACGCCTTGAGAACCGGTTCTAAAATGCCTTGAAAGCTCTATCGTTTACACCCAATACAACACGTAGCTAGACAATGGTTACCTCACATTGTGTGCTGATCTCCGTCGTGCCTTATGTTGATGTGATTTAATAATTATAGACCCCCTACCTACGTCCTAGATTATAGATACAGGCTGGATATACTGTAGTTTCCTATACGACGAGCTATATATTTTACAACTTCCTATCCACAGAACTACCCTTATATAATTTCTTATCCACAAAGCTACACCATATATAATCCCGTATGCACAGAACTATATACCTTATATAATTCTCTATAAGACGACTTACATCTTAAACAGTATAACTTCCTACCCATGAGAGCTTTAACTTATATAATCTCTATACGAAGAGCTATATGGCATAAGATATAATTTAAATGCCAAAGCGACCTTAAACAATTGTACTAATGTAACAACTCTCCCGGGTAATTTGTCCTGGTATTTAATTTTAATTTTGAGGAAAACAGTACTAGAATTATTATTGTCTTATTCAACTGGCATTAGTAAACAACCTGAAATTAGATTCATTTTTTGTGGGTTATATACGTAGATATACTTTCATACGGATTTATTTTATTATACGATCGTCTCAATATGTATCGGGCAAAAAAAAATCAACTATCGGTTCAATATCATAATGAATATATTTTTATCTGTCAGAGGAAAGTAGCTAAGGGAAGTACTTTAGGCATAAGCTAGGCACAAGTAAGTAATTTGGGCATTTGTACTCGCCACAGGTAAGTACTTGATGCATTAGGTAATTAGCACAGGTGAGTAGTTCTAATATTGTATTTAGGGATTTAGCACAGGTATAAGGTACCAAGCATCACCACCACCTCGAGTACCTGTACCATCCCTCACACCTGACACCCTCAGCTACACCACCTTGATATAATGTTTGTGATGCTTTTAGGTGAAGTTGGGTAATTTACTTAATGAGTTTCATGTAACCACCTTACGAGATTTGATTAAGTTAAAGACCTTTACTTTAACCAACCCAGGGAATTATCGCAATGTCTTCATAGGAATAGACCAGGAATTTCCACCCGAGGTTAGATTAGATTAGGTTAGGTTAGGTTAGCTCTGTTGATCAGTTTAGGTTGGGTTAGTTTTGTTAGTTGACGGTGATTTAAGTTACTTGGCTTAAATTGGTTAGATCCGATTGAATTATGTTTCACAAGTTGATTAAGGTCTGATTGGGTTAGTTTTGTTAGTTTAAGCTCGATAGGTTTGGATTGTGAGATTATGCTGGTTAAATTTGGTCCAACACTTTCGATACTAAGCGGTGACTCCTGTGTCCGTATAACTAGGACCACCTCGCTACTCTCTCCCTGGGACACGACAACAGTTTAATAAACGTTTAATTCTAATTTTTTTTCGCTTACGTCAGAAACAGAATAAAATATTATCCATTAAATTGAAATCAGATTTTTTTTTCTTCTCGGTGACATTGCATGACGCGCACGTGGATTTCTAAAACTAAGAAGAATTTGGTATTTAGCTGTAAAATTATTTCCCTGGTGTTAAAAGAAGAGCGATGATGTTTATTGTTCTAAGCTAAGCTAAGCTAACCTTATCTGAACTAACCTAATCTGAACTAACCTAAGCTAACCCAAGCTAACCCGAGCTAACCTAAGCTAACCTAACCGCACCACAATGTAACGTAACCTAAGCTAGCAGAACCGAACTTTCACTAACTTAACCTAACCTAACCGTAGTGCAATGTAACGTAACGTAACCTAAAAATTGTATCTAACCTAACCTAAACTAGCGTCCCAAATGTAGCCATAACTAACTTACCTTGACGAAACAAACCTAACCTGATCTACCTTAACCTAAACTAATAAAATCGAACCGATCCAAATATAACCAAACTTAACCTGACCGACTTGAATTTAATCTAATCTAACCTATTATCAATTAACTTGTTCTAGCCTACATAACCCATAATTCTGTTAGGTAAGAGCGATACATATTTACCTTAATGTACACACACACACACACACACACACACACACACAGTTCAGGATTCAAAATATCTAATATAAACTTTCCACCCAAAGGAGAGAAAAAATTAAGTGATTTTTCCAGAGAGGATAAATGTTATATTGTTTTCAGGCAGCGTCTGTTACGTTCCTCTTTCATATATACATTTGTTTTTGCATCTATAAATATTTTAAAAATTTTCAATTATTTTTTTTCCTTGTCTTTTTTGGTGTCATTTATTCCCGTTTTCCTTCATTTCAATAACTGTCAATAACTATAAAGAGAGAGAGAGAGAGAGAGAGAGAGAGGTGTTGTAACGCCTGGTGTTGTGGGCGTGACGTCCTGCTACAGCGTCACCATTTGCCCCTCCCGCCTCCTACACAACAAGAAATACTGTAGAGATTTATCGATAACGCTGAAATATACCGTCAGATTCAATTATTCCAGAATAGCGGTATAGAGCTGCAGGAGGGACGAGGATGGTGCTCTTCACACAAAGGGATAGTACTATTGATCCATCAGGATGGCACTACGGGCCTATGAGGATGGCGCCATGTAGACCAAGAGATGGTACTATTGATCCATCAGGATGGCACTATGATGCTATGAGGATGGCACTATGGCACCATGAGGTTGGCAGTATAAAGCCATGGGGATGGCACTATGACACCATGAGGATGGCACTATGACGCCATGAGGTTGGCAGTATAAAGCCATGGGGATGGCACTATGACACCATGAGGATGGCACTATGACGCCATGAGGATGGCAGTATAAAGCCATGGGGATGGCACTATGACACCATGAGGATGGCAATATGACACCATGAGGATGGCACCATGACGCCATGAGGTTGCAGTATAAAGCCATGGGGATGGCACTATGACACCATGAGGATGGCACCTATGACACCATGAGGTTATGGCAGTATAGTATAAAGCCATGGGGATGGCACTATGACACCATGAGGATGGCACTATGGCACATGAGGATGGCACTATGGCACCATGAGGTTGGCAGTATAAAGCCATGGGATGGCATATGGCACTATGACACCCATGGGGATGGCACTATGACACCATGAGGATGGCACCATGACGCCATGAGGTTGGCAGTATAAAGCCATGGGGATGGCACTATGACACCATGAGGATGGCACTATGGCACCATGAGGTTGGCAGTATAAAGCCATGGGGATGGCACTATGACACCATGAGGATGGCACTATGGCACCATGAGGTTGGCAGTATAAAGCCATGGGGATGGCACTATGACACCATGAGGATGGCACTATGACGCCATGAGGTTGGCAGTATAAAGCCATGGGGATGGCACTATGACACCATGAGGATGGCACTATGACGCCATGAGGTTGGCAGTATAAAGCCATGGGGATGGCACTATGACACCATGAGGATGGCACACCATGAGGTGGCAGTATAAAGCCATGGGGATGGCACTATGACACCATGAGGATGGCACTATGACGCCATGAGGTTGGCAGTATAAAGCCATGGGGATGGCACTATGACACCATGAGGATGGCACTATGACGCCATGAGGTTGGCAGTATAAAGCCATGGGGATGGCACTATGACACCATGAGGATGGCACTATGACGCCATGAGGTTGGCAGTATAAAGCCATGGGGATGGCACTATGACACCATGAGGATGGCACTATGGCACCATGAGGATGGCACCATGACACCATGAGGATGTCACTATTTCGCCATGAGGATGGCAGTATGTAGCCATGAAGACAGCACTACAAAGCCGACGTTGGTACTATGAAACCACGAGGTTGGCAGTATGAAGGAACAAAAATGGCACTGAGGAGACGAGGAACATACCGTATACTGTATATTAATGACCAACGCATCTCCTGTCAGTCGTGTAAACAACACACCCTGAAAACACCAGCGAAAATTTTTGCCGCATGAATGACGCTTAAAAATGACACCAACTAAGAACCTCACATTATTTACTACCTTTAATCTCGGCAGCATCTTCCTGTTGGGCAATTTAGTGTGGTACATCATCTAACCCAGTAAAAGACATCTCTCAGCCTCCTGGCCATATATTAAACACGGACTGGAGGACCTTGTACGGAGAAGAGGGTGACGAGTGGGAGAAGGTGTGAGGGGAGAGCGAAGACGAGGAGGAAGGAGGGAAGGAGAGAGGGAGGGAAGGAAGGAAGGGAGTGGCAGATGAGGGGGAAGGTGTGAATAAGAGGGGAGTAAGTGTGCAGGAATGTTGTGCTTTAAATGTGTCATCTGAGAGAGATCTTGAATGAACGCCTCACTCCATTTAATGGACAGCAACACACAGGGTTTACACACACACACACACAACGTAATACAATACATATTATCACCTGGATTATTACGTCAGTAAGATAATAAATAATCTTAAAATAATAGATGCCAATACGACTCACTTATTAACTACACTGATCTATAGACTAAACAGTAATGGATATGTTCCTATGGCCACCTTATTTAACACAGCCACACACACAATTTGCGTTCTATTTTCGCCCGACTATTATGTCTACACTTTATTATGACGCAAATAACTTTCTTACTCAGGATAATCTAAGATCATTGCCGATTAAGTCAACGAGCGCGATAACTTTTTCACGTGTATGCTTATCAGTAAATATATCATTATTCAAGTGTTAAAATACTGTATTAACATGTTAGAGACAGTTATATGCTCATGGTTATAGAAATAAACGACCGCTGCAGTGAAACAAAAAAGAAAACTTATTAAAATATTCTGGAGAAAAAAGGAATAATAATAATAATAATAATAATAATAATAATAATAATAATAATAATAATAATAATAATAATAATAATAATAATAAGGTAGTAAATATTTCATAGTATTGTAACTATTTTAAACTGAGATTTAAGTAAAACTAAATCTAGAGAAGAACAGGTCGTCTTAGTGTTGACGAATAAACAGAACAAATTAAAGACAGTAAGAACATAGCGAAATAAGACTATTTGAGAGGCATAACTTCAATATAATCTATATTTAAAATAAATTTTATACACTTAACTGAGGAAATCAGTATTTTCTCAGCGACGCCATCAAAATGAAAGCTTCTTCCTATCACCAACAGAGTCCTTTTTCCTGCTAACAAAAGAAAAAAAATTGCTTCATAAAATACTGATGTATGATAGATTTTCTTATTCAGATTCGATGTTTGTTTTTTTGTTAGTAGAAAATACGAAGAGTGTACTGTACAAATGGTCAATAACACACAAGAGTGACTTACAACTGATGAACAAAGACTAGAGCAGGGGTTCTCAACCAGGGGGGAATGCCCCCCAGGGAGGGAATTCAGGTTTTCAGGGGGGGGGGGAAAACTGATTCGGGAGCAAGAGATATGTTCGATGAGAAATCAATCACAGAATTTTGGCCCTTGATGTGCGATTCCTACCCAAAAGTGGCAGAAAGAGCTATCCGTGCATTGCTTCCGTTTGTGTCGACATATCTTTGTGAGTCAGGCTTTTCAACTCTGTTGCAAATTAAAACGAAGCAACGTAGTAGATTAGAGGTAGAAAATGACCTGCGTTGTGCCCTTTCAAGCACTCCTCCGCGTATCCCAGAATTGGCGAAGAAAAAACAATCACAGGTTTCTCATTGACTGTAATCTTCATCTGAATAAAATTAATTACAAATTTACAATATCCTGGTATTCTATTGAACTTTTTGTTTATTGCATTATGCTTCAGTTTGGTCTGTTAAGTAATTCATTATAAATAAAAAAAAACTATTTTACTTTTATTCAAGTTTTATAAATCCATCAACATTTTCAATTGGCATTTAATTTGTAAAACTCCACTATAAAAATAATCCATGTAAAATTGTAAATGTATATGTACTAATATGGAAAAAATAAAGGATTTTCAGTATTATATGCATATTATTTGGAATGCACTTTTTGAGGCAGACAATCTTGGAAAGGAGGGGGGAATGACATTCTGACATATGGTGAAAGGGGTGCATGGGGCAAACAAGGTTGAGAACCACTGGACTAGAGGCCCAAGAGTTAAGAATTATGGTACTTGGATTAAATCTTTCTCTCACACACACCAAATGCCTTCAAAACTCACAGCTCTTATAAGGAAAGATTGAAAGAGGAGCATTAAATGGTCAGCTTAAATTAAGGGCTTTCAATATATTTATTATAAGAAGCAAAGGTCAGAATATACTTTTACAAACCCTAACTTATTCATCAAAAACATCATGCTACACATTTGCGACCATATATATGTGTGTTCAGTATATGTAGGGGTGACGAAGACGACACGTGAGAGTGGTAGGTGACCCAAGAAGCCTCTGGTGTTAGACCTTGTAAGAGCATCACGACCAGAGGTGACATGAGGACAGAACATGGAGGAGACGGTGAAGGCGGAGAACCTCGAGGTACACTCACCGAATCTGGCGAAAGATCGGCGGCCCTGGAGACGACTGGTTGAAGCGGCCAAGGGTCTCAACAGGCCTATCGAGCCAGTGCAGTAAAGTGAGCGAGAGTGACGTAATAAGTCTACAGGAGTTGAGAAAACAGTGACAATAATGAAACTCTTTAATATATAATTTGTCAGAAATCTTCAGAAAATATAGAAAAAATCAGCTGCCGGGTATACGAGAGTAAGGACATCGTCTTCCCGCCTTCACTTTAACAACACAACAGTGACGTTTGGGTGCACTTCTCAACAATACCATAAAACGTAATATACTGTATACCCTCGATAATGTGTAACTAACTCCTCATTATGTTACTCTGTCAACCTCAAGAGAGAGTATTGCTGTTTACGTCTCTTTGCTCTCTCCCTCATTCCATCAAAATTCTGAAAAAGCAAACCACTATCACCACGACCATCACCATCATCACTAACATTTTACGGCTTTCTCCACGCTAACATGAATCAGCAGCACATACAATATCGTAGTCAGGGTATGGACTCTCACCTGTATCCATGATCTAGCTCAAAGACAGTCGACTTAACCTAACTACCCTAACTTAGTGCTCATAATTCAACACAACTTTCCGTGTCTCTTAACTGTGTATATCCACGCCTGTCTCCTGAAGGTTTATGACCACCAAAAACCACACAGGTAAGAATGATATGGGACCACAAGGATTACGGTATGGAACCACAAGGATGACGCTATGGAACCACAAGGATGACGCTATGGAACCACAAGGATGACGCTATGGAACCACAAGGATGACGCTATGGAACCACAAGGATGACGCTATGGAACCACAAGGATGACGCTATGGAACCACAAGGATGACGCTATGGAACCACAAGGATGACGCTATGGAACCACAAGGATGACGCTATGGAACCACATGGATGACGCTATGGAACCACAAGGATGACACCATGGAACAACAAAACCCATGACATTCTTTTACCTAACAAAGTAACAAGGGACGTAATTTATACCACATTAACCCACATTACACGACCATTAATCTCAGTAACGTCTTCCTGTCGGGGGCATATAGTGTTGAACATGAGATATGTCAGTAAAAGACATTCCTCAGTGTCGTGGCCACATATTACACAGTGCCTCTACAATACTCAGGCAAGAAGAGGGTGAATTTGAGGGAGATAAGTGGGAGAAGGTGTGAGGGAAGAGCAAAGACGAGGGGGAAAGGAGGGAGGGAAGGCGTGTGTGTGTGAGGGGAGTAAGTATGGAGGAATGTACAGTAAGTGTTGTGTTCCTAACTTAATATGTGGAAGTGTTCTTGAATTAACTTTCTTTCCTTAATTGGACACCGACGTACAAGTTATAAACACATACACAATACTGAACGCAGAACACGGCCATATAACTACCGATATGAAAAGTAACTTCATATACAAGTAACAAGCTATATGAAAAAGTAACTCAGTCTGTCGATCAGAAAATAAGGAACAATAACTTCTAAGATTTACGAGTCATCTCTGGCCACCACCTTAGGGTATATAAATATTCTTCCCTTTAGCACCACAAACTTTACTTACTAATTTATTCCAAGACGCTACCTTAGTTTTAATTTCGTTTACTTAGCAAGATGGTAGGAGATGAGTTTTTGTCAGGTAGGTTAAATTAATATAGAATCAGGTAATTTTACTTAGTATAGATTCTCGGTGTTTGTGTTTTACCTGACCATTTCCATGTATTTTCAACAGCTGCATATATAAATACAAATGTTTCCCGTATGCTATTACAGTATCTTACTCACCATACTCGCACATCTAGTTGGCGAGTTAAGTTCACCAGATTCCAAATTTACTCGTTGTAGTGCAAAGAATTTAAATACAAATTGGTTCCTTTAACAAAAATTACTCTACAGAACAGTTAAAGACAAATTTTCCATACTAATGAATATAAGTGTGTTGATGTTAAACAATTTAAAAGCTGGTGTTGACTAACGTTATTAAGGCAGTGAAATAATTGATCAAACTTGTGGGTCTTAACACCGATTGCCGTCATCGACCCGAGAAATCCAAGGAAATAAACTGTAAATAAATTGCCATACAAATCAGGTATATGTAATAGGTAATAAGAATATATTTCTGAACATGAGAGAAACTAACACAAAGGTTGTTACTATTTTTGCTAGCAAGGAAGGCGATTAATATTACTGATAATAGGGGATTAATAGGCGCTTCACACATACGATTTATCAATAATCTCTAAAAGTATTATAATACAAAAAAAAATACCTCCATCTTGGGAAAAACTAACGAAAGTCATTAGAATTCCGTCAAGATTCTTATATGCTATACAAATTAAACACATTAATTAAATGTGGAATACAAAAGGACATCATATCAAGATACTAAAATTTTAAGAAAATAACAAGAAATTCTATATTAATGTTTACTATAAGTTCCGAAAAAATAACCGTAGTCTCGCTGTCATTGGCTCTTCAGAAAACAGTATACTAAAATACAACAAAACAACAATAATTTCAGTATGCCAGAGAAGAATTATGGTAAGAAATATTGTCACTAATTAATCACCAGATATTGGTTTTAAACTGATATTTAAATAAAATTAAATGTGGACTGAACAATATCCAATATATGTTATACAGATACAAGAAAGGTTCACTAACAAACTCAAGCAATTATAAAAGTTTGAGTTAGTTACTATTTTAAATCTGTTATAAAAATATGATTTCGCCAATTGTCTTCAAATCCACATTTCCTTTGAAAAACAATCATTTTTAATTCCGAATATTGTAGTTCACTTCCCCTTCCCGCAAAAGCCGCCTTGTGTTCAGCATACAGTATTTTAGCGTGTCTCACCGACCTTACTCTCTCCAGTACTATATATTTATGTCAAAATTTGTTTTTATTGACCCGATATACGCGCTTATAGACCTTAGTTGTAAGGTATAGCCACGTGATGAAGAATACCACCTGACTATGTTTGTTTTTCAACTAAGACTCAAAACACCCAGTCAGCACATACAACCAATGTTATGTATTCTTCACATTTAACACTAACTGAGGCATCACAGCCACGAGTAGTGTACCGTACAATACAATAGAAAGCGTCACAAAATTACTGTACTACAAACAATAATCTTTATATATATATAACATTTATCTAATAGTTCAGTAACAATAAACAACAAATTGCAGGGGAAAATATGCAACACTTTGCACATTTATCTCAATTTGTTTCTTTACTTAACACAAAAATCGGCGACGTGTAAGTTCAATAATATTTAGAAGCCTTTGAACATACAACTTATTCGTGTTATTGTTAATGTGTATGTCAGTGTCAACTCGGGTCTTCATCCATGTCCACTAGTCAGCTCATACACTATACAACAACTATTTAGAGTAAAATAAATATGTTTCCCTTGGTGGTGTATCACAGCATCTAATGTCACTTATGTCACTTTATACCAGAGGTTATGCTGTTATACTTGTATCTGTCTGTCTGTAGGCCAGTCCTTAAGTCCCGATTTTGTGAGCATATTCCTGCAAAGACGGTAATTAAAATCCGGTCGCACTTTACGGATAGGGATTTAAGGCTTCTAATGAAGTATCAATACTACAGGTGAAAAAAAATCATCTCGGGTGAATTCTATTAAATAATGTTAGCCATCGACATTTGCATCCGTAACTTAAGGTGGCGGGCAAGATACGAAAAAAAAAACCTACCAACATAACCTAACTTAACCCAACACAATCTTGTCTAGATTCAAAATTGTGGATTTCCGTCACTATCATGATTCCCTACTAGTAACTAAAAAGTAACAAATAATGATGTGAAAAGATGTTGGCATTTTGTACCAGAGGAAGGCACCATCACACGAACAAGGAAGGAACAATAATGATTTAAAGACGGTATTATGGAACAGCGAGTCTCTTGACATCCTTGTCCTTAACACTGCAACATGGACATAATTTATATCACAATAATGAAGTCAGAAAGAAACAATAACCCAAATTACACGACCATTAATCTCAGTAACGTCTTCCTGTCGGGGGCATATAGTGTTGAACATGAGATGTCAGTAAAAGACATTCCTCAGTGTCGTGGCCACATATTACACAGTGCCTCTACAATAATCAGGCAAGAAGAGGGTGAATTTGAGGGAGATAAGTGGGAGAAGGTGTGAGGGAAGAGCAAAGACGAGGGGGGAAGGAGGGGGGGAAGGCGTGTGTGGGAGGGGAGTAAGTATGGAGGAATGTAAGTGTTGAATAAACTTTCTTTCCTGTAGTAAAGTTGTAATAGATATATATATATACAAAATAGTAAACACATATGACCTTTAAGAACACACCTTGTTCATTATGAGAATTCCAAATTGTCATAATTTAGTCATAATTATTTATATGCTTGTACAATAAAGATTTAACCTACTGACATTCTATATTCAGTATTTTTTTATTCTGTTAGGTTAAATCGGTTCTTCTCCTATAGGGTATTGGAAACCTCTTATGAGTCAACAAGTGACACATGGTAAATACTTTCTATACATTTTCACATTATTCTTAAAATCTGCGATGGAAACAGATGGCGCTGTGGGAGAACATTAATACACAACATATGGCAGCCATTTTGGTTTTCAAAATTCAAACCCGGGAAGACAAAAACGCAGCCCAGGTGACTGTTGAAGTGAGCTGTCTCCCTGTCTATCTGTCAACACATGGCTGGACAGGTAAACGTTGAATAAATTTCTTCAATTTTAATTTTGTATGTTGCTCAATCCAAATAGAAGTTCAATTTACATGTTTATTTTAAACGATATACTGCAAAATGTTTTCAGGACTAATTTTGTTTAATAAAGTAAGTCATAAAAACATTTACTTTAATTTCAACACCTTTGTCATAAAACGAAACACTGAAAACATATTTATGTGAATAATAAAATAATAAAAAATAAATTTTAACTTAAGAAAAAACCCAAACTCATTAATTTACTTACACATCTATTCGTTTGTCAAAGACTATCACCTGAGTGGTGTAGTGTGTGGGCGAGTGTTGACCGTCACCGCCGATAAACAGAGATATTATTAGGAGTCATTTATGACCACCTCAACAGGGCATTCTATGCTACTTGCTCAAAATACAACAGTTGCCTTCTCAACATCATTGCCTGGTTCTTAAAATCACTGTAAACCGTTATTTTTTTATTACTGCAAGGACTCGCTCATCACCTGCACCTATAGTCACCATTTCCAATTTCACCCGGCTCTTAGATTTACAAAATTTATATCATGAAATTTTTTTTAAGATATCCACTGGTTGAAAATTTTTACATTATTAAAATTTAATAATAAAAATTATATGAGAATCTGGGGGAACTTACACAATTTTTTCTTTCCTTAACAAAAAAAATGTACATTGCAATATAAATAAAATATCAAATTGGTTTCAACTGACAATAAACAAGCTTTTTATTAGAAATTTACAGTAACAATAAAATGAACAGAACCGCGATTTTTTTGTAACAATCAACAAGTGGGTACCCAATGAACGTTCACAATAACAGAGTTCTATCATATTATTTTTCGTTGTTGTACTAGGGTATTACTAACCTTGCTACGTTTTCAAAGACCTTCGTTGCTTAAGCACAGTAATCATATTATAACTAACAAATTTTACACAGTTAGACAAATATTAAACACAAATAATAAGTATCATCTCACAGAATCCACATATAGACATCACACTTCTTATGACGATGCTAACTCACGCTAAGGATGAAAATAAATAAACCAAAGAACCAAAATTCTACATCTTTATATACGACGACAAGGAAAAAATAATTAAAAGTAGAAATAAATAAATACTTCCCACAATATAGAGCGAACGAACAGGATCTCAAACTGGGACACTTGAAAAAAACATAAAAAAATAAAAAATAAATAATTAAATTAAAACTGGAAAAATTAGAACCGATTCCATAAAATTAAAAGTTCCAAAGCAGAGAAAAATGTTCATCACATCACCTCGAATAACGTTCGCAAAAAAATCACTTGTTATTGGCTAATCACTCAGAGGTTGTCGTCCGCTGGAAACCTAAACTGAAGACCCTAACCTCCGAACTAACTTAGTACATTACAGAAACAACAGGACCAACAACAGTGACTAACAGCAGTGGTGAACAACCACAGGGGTGAACAACCACAGGGGTGAACAACAACAGGGGTGAACAACCACAGGGGTGAACAACCACAGGGGTGAACAACCACAGGGGTGAACAACCACAGGGGTGAACAACCACAGGGGTGAACAACAACAGGGATGAACAACCACAGGGGTGAACAACCACAGGGGTGAACAACCACAGGGGTGAACAACCACAGGGATGAACAACAACTGGGATGAACAACAACTGGGATGAACAACAACTGGGATGAACAACAACTGGGATGAACAACAACTGGGATGAACAACAACTGGGATGAACAACAACTGGGATGAACAACAACTGGGATGAACAACAACTGGGATGAACAACAACTGGGATGAACAACAACACTGATGAACAACAACACTGATCTCCGAGGCTCCTGGCAGCTAAACAATTTATATTTAGTAAGATCATTTATCCTACTGATAAATTACACGCGAAAATTCAATGTTGTTTACAATTACAATAGAATGACTATACGGAAGACATGAGGCTAGTATAAAGGGCACAGTAGTGTAGTACCTGATTAAAATAGCTCCTTGTTTAGTAATATAGCTCGTACGTGATATAATAGCTCGTTGTTTAGTAATATAGCTCGTACGTGATATTATAGCTCGTTGTTTTGTAATATACCTTATATGTAATATTATAGCTCGTTGTTTTGTAATATACCTTATATGTAATATTATAGCTCGTTGTTTGTAATATAGCTCGTACGTGATATTATAGCTCCTTGTTTTGTAATATAGCCCGTACGTGATATAATAGCTCGTTGTTTTGTAATATAGCTCGTACGTGATATTATAGCTCGTTGTTTTGTAATATACCTTATATGTAATATTATAGCTCGTTTTTTTGTAATATACCTTATATGTAATATTATAGCTCGTTGTTTTGTAATATACCTTATATGTAATATTATAGCTCGTTGTTTTGTAATATACCTTATATGTAATATTATAGCTCGTTGTTTTGTAATATACCTTATATGTAATATTATAGCTCGTTGTTTTGTAATATACCTTATATGTAATATTATAGCTCGTTGTTTTGTAATATACCTTATATGTAATATTATAGCTCGTTGTTTTGTAATATACCTTATATGTAATATTATAGCTCGTTGTTTTGTAATATACCTTATATGTAATATTATAGCTCGTTGTTTTGTAATATACCTTATATGTAATATTATAGCTCGTTGTTTTGTAATATACCTTATATGTAATATTATAGCTCGTTGTTTTGTAATATACCTTATATGTAATATTATAGCTCGTTGTTTTGTAATAT
>NW_024738523.1:0-21372 GCF_018991925.1 Homarus americanus
GACGCCTGAACGAGTATAACAAAGGCTCCAGATCGAGTATAACAAAGTCCCCTGGTCGAGTATAACAAAGTCCCCTGAACGATTATAACAATGGCCCCTGATCGAGTATAAGAAAGTTCCTTGATCGAGTATAACAAAGCCCCCTGATCGAGTATAACATAGTCCCCTGATCGAGTATAACAAAGTCCCCTGATCGAGTATAACAGAGGCCCCTGATCGAGTTTAACAAATTCCCCTGATCGAGTAGAACAAAGTCCCCTCATCGAGTATACCAAAGGCCCCTCATCGAGTATAACAAAGGCCCCCAATCGAGTATAACAAAGCCCCCTGATCGAATATAACAAAAGCGCCTGAACGAGTATAACAAAGGCCCCTGATCGAGTATAACAAAGTTCCCTGATCGATTATAACAAAGCCCCCTAATTGAGTATAACAAAGGACCCTAAAAGTGTATAACAATGTCCCCTGATCGAGTATAACAAAGCCCCCTGATCAAGTATAACAAAGGCCCCTGATCGAGTATAACAAAGTCCCCTGTTCGAGTATAACAAAGTCCCCTGATCGAGTATAACAAAAGCCCATGATCGAGATAACAAAATTTCCCTGATGGAGTATAACAAAGCCCCCTCATCGAGTATAACAAAGTCCCCCTTATCGAGAATAACTAAGTCCCGTGATCGAGTATAACAAAGCCCCCCTGATCAAGTATAACAAAGGCCCCAGATCGAGTATAACAAAGTCCCCTGGTCGAGTATAACAAAGTCCCCTGAACGAGTATAACAAATGCCCCTGATCGAGTATAACAAAGGACCCTCAAAGTGTATAACAATGTCCCCTAATCGAGTATAACAAAGTCCCCTCATCGAGTAGAACAAAGTCCCCTGGCAGAATTATAACAAAGTCCCCTGATCGAGTATAACAAAGTCCCCTGATCGAGTATAACAAAGTCCCCTGATCGGGTGTAACAAAGGCCCCTAATCGAGTATAACAGAGGCCCCTCATCGAGTATAACATAGTCCCATGGTCGAGTATAACAAAGTCGCCTGGTCGAGTATAACAAAGGTCCCTCATCGAATATAACAAAGGCGCAAGAGCGAGTATAACAAAGGCCCCTAATCGAGTATAACAAAGTTCCCTGACCGAGTATAACAAAGCCTCCTGATCGAGTATAACAAAGTCCCCCTCATCGAGAATAACAAAGTCCCCTGGTCGAGTATAACAAAGCCCCCTAATCAAGTATAACAAAGGCCCCTGATCAAGTATAACAAAGACCCCTGGTCGAGTATAACAGAGTCCCCTAATCGAGTATAACAAAGGCCCCTGATCGAGTATAACAAAGTTCCCTGGTCGAGTATAACAAAGGTCTCTGATCGAATATATCAAAGGTGCCTCAACCAGTATAACAAAGGCCCCTCATCGAGTATAAGAAAGCCCCCTCATCAAGTATAACAAAGCCCCCTCATAGAGTATAACAAAGTCCCCCTGATCGAGAATAACAATGTCCCCTGATCTAGTATAACAAAGCCACTTGATCAAGTATAACAAAGGCCCCTGATCGAGTATAACAAAGACCCCTGGTCGAGTATAACAAAGTCCCCTCATCAAGTATAACAAAGCCCCCTCATAGAGTATAACAAAGTCCCCTGATCGAGTATAACAATGTCCCCGAACGATTATAAATAAAAGGCCCCTCATCGAAAGTATAACAAAGTTTCTGATCGAAAAATAAAGCCCCTGATCGAGTATAACAAAGTCCCCTGATCAAGTATAACAAAGTCCTCTGATTGAGTATAAAAAAGGCCCCTGATCGAGTTTAACAAAAGCCCCTGATCGAGTATAACAAAGTCCCCAGGTCGAGTATAACAAAGGCTCCTGATCGAATATAACAAAAGGCGCCTGAACGAGTATAAGAAAGGCCCCTGATCGAGTAAAACAAAGTTCCCTGATCGAGTATAACAAAGTCCCCTGATCGAGTATAACAAAGTCCCCTTAACGATTATAACAAAGGCCCCTGATCGAGTATAACAAAATCTCCTCATCGAGTTTAACAAAGTCCTCTAATCGAGAATAACAAAGGCCTTTGATCGAGTTTAATAAAGGCTCCTGTTCGAGTATAACAAAGGACTCTAAAAAGTATAACAAATGCCAATGATCGAGTATAACAAAGTCCCCTCATCGAGTATAACAAAGCCCCCTCATCGAGTATAACAAAGTCCCCCTGATCGAGAATAACAAAGTCCCCTGATCGAGTATAACAAAGCCCCCTGATCAAATATAACAAAGGCCCTGATCGCGTATAACAAAGACCCCTGGTCGAGTATAACAAAGTCCCCTCATCGAGTATAACAAAGCCCCCTCATAGAGTATAACAAAGTTCCCTGATCGAGTATATCAAAGTCCCCTGATCGGGTATAACAAAGGCCCCTGAACGAGTATAACAAAGGCCCCTGATCGAGAGCAAGTCCCTGATCGGGTATAAATAAAGGCCCCTGAACGAGTATAACAAAGGCCCCTGATCGAGTATAAATATAGTTCTTGATCGAGTATAACAAAGCCCTGATCGAGTAAAAACAAAGTCCCCCTGATCGAGAATACAAAGCCCCCTAAACGAGTATAAGAAAGTCCCCTGATTGAGTAAAACAAAGTCCCCGATTGAGTATAAATAAAGGCCCTGATCGAGCTTAACAAAAGCCCTGATCGAAAGTATAACAAAGTCCCTGGTCGAGTATAACAAAGGCCCTGATCGAATATAAAAAAGGCGCCTGAACGAGTATAACAAAGGCCCCTGATCGTGTATAACAAAGTTCCCTGATCGAGTATAAGAAAGCCCCCTGATCGAGTATAACAAAGTCCCCCTGATCGAGAATAACAAAGTCCCCTGATCAAGTATAACAAAGCCCCCTGATCAAGTATAACAAAGGCCGCTGATCGAGTATAAAAAAGACCCCTGGTCGAGTATAACAAAGTCCCCTCATCGAGTATAACAAAGCCCCCTCATAGAATATAACAAAGTCCCCTGATCGAGTATAACTAAGACTCTTGATCGGGTATAACAAAGGCCCCTGATCGAGTATAACAGAGGCCCCTGATCGAGTATAAACAAGTTCCATGGTCGAGTATAACAAAGTGCCCTCATCGAATATAACAAAGTCCCCTCGTCAAGTATAACATAGTCCCCTGATCGAGGAGAATAAAGTCCCCTGATCGAATATAACAAAGTCCCATGAACGATTATAACAAAGACCCCTGATCGAGTATAACAAAGTTTCCTGATCGAGTAAAACAAAGCTCCCTGATCGAGTATAACAAAGTCCCCTGATCGAGTATAACAAAGTCCCCTGATTGAGTATAACAAAGGCCCCTGATCGAGTTGAACAAAGGCCCATGATCGAGTATAACAAAGTCCCCTGGTCGAGTATAACAAAAGCCCCTCATCGAATATAACAAAGGCGCCTGAGCGAGTATAACAAAGGCCCCTAATCGAGTATAACAAAGTTCCCTGATCGATTATAACAAAGCCCCCTAATCAAGTATAACAAAGGCCCCTGATCAAGTATAACAAAGACCCCTCGTCGAGTATAACAGAGTCCCCTAATCGAGTATAACAAAGGCCCCTGATCGCGTATAACAAACCCCCCTGATCAAGTATAACAGGCCCCTGATCGAGTATAACGAAGTCCCCTCAACGAGTATAACAAAGTTCCATGATCGAGTATAACAAAGCCCCCTCATCGAGTATAGCAAAGTCCCCCTGATCGAGAATAATTAAGTCCCCTGATCGAGTATAACAAGGCCCCCTCATCAAGTATAACAAAGACCCCTGATCGAGTATAACAAAGACCCCTGGTCGAGTATAACAAAGTCCCCTAATCGAGTACAACAAAGACTCCTGATCGAGTATAACAAAGTCCCCTCATCGAGTATAACCCTGATCGAGTATAACAAACTCCCCTGATCGAGTATAACAAAGTCTCCTCATTGAGTTTAACAAAGTCCTCAAATCGAGAATAACAAAGGCCTTTGATCGAGTTTAACTAAGGCCCCTGATCGAGCATAACAAAGGCCTCTAAATGAGTATAACAAATGCCAATGATCGAGTATAACAAAGTCCCCTGATCGAGTATTTCCGAGTCCCCTGATCAAGTATAACAAAGTCCCCTCATCTAGTATAACAAAGGTTCCATCATCGAGTATAACAAATTCCCCTCATCGAATAGAACAAAGTCCCCTGATCGAGTATAACAAATTCCCCTCATCGAATAGAACAAAGTCCCCTGATCGAGTATAACAAATTCCCCTGATCGAGTGTAACAAAGTCCCCTGATAGAGTATAACAAAGTCCTCTGAACGATTATAACAAAGGCCCCTCATCGAGTATAACAAAGTTTCCTGATCGAGTAAAACAAAGCCCCCTAAACGAGTATAAGAAAGTCCCCTGATTGAGTAAAATAATGTCCCCTGATTGAGTATAACAAAGGCCCCTGATCGAGTTTAACAAAAGCCCCTGATCGAGTATAACAAAGTCCCCTGGTCGAGTATAACAAAGGCCCCTGATCGAATATAACAAAGGCGCCTGAACGAGTATAACAAAGGCCCCTGATCGAGTATAACAAAGTTCCCTGATCGAGTATAAGAAAGCCCCCTGATCAAGTATAACAAAGGCCCCTGATCGAGTATAACAGAGGCCCCTCATCGAGTATAACAAAGTCCCATGGTCGAGTATAACAAAGTCCCCTCATCGAATATAACAAAGTCCCCTCGTCAAGTATAACAAAGACCCCTCGTCAAGTATAACATAGTCCCCTGATCGAGGAGAATAAAGTCCCCTGATCGAGTAAAACAAAGTCCCATGAACGATTATAACAAAGGCCCCAGATCGAGTATAACAAAGTTTCCTGATTGAGTAAAACAAATCTCCCTGATCGAGTATAACAAAGTCCCCTGATCGAGTATAACATAGTCCCCTGATTGAGTATAACAAAGGCCCCTGATCGAGTTTAACAAAGGCTCATGATCGAGTATAACAGTGTTCCCTGGTCGAGTATAACAAAAGCCCTTCATCGAATATAACAAAGGCGCCTGAGCGAGTATAACAAAGGCCCCTAATTGAGTATAACAAAGTTCCCTGATCGAGTATAACAAAGCCTCCTGATCGAGTATAACAAAGTCCCCCTGATCGAGAATAACAAAGTCCCTTGATCGAGTAAAACAAAGCCCCCTAATCAAGTATAACACAGGCCCCTGATCAAGTATAACAAAGACCCCTGGTCGAGTATAACAGAGTCCCCTAATCGAGTATAACAAAGGCCCCCGATCAAGTATAACAAAGGCCCCTGATCGAGTATAACGAAGTCCCCTGATCGAGTATAACAAAGTTCCATGATCGAGTATAACAAAGCCCCCTCATCGAGTATAGCAAAGTCCCCCTGATAGAGAATAATAAAGTCCCCTGATCGAGTATAACAAGGCCCCCTCATCAAGTATAACAAAGGCCCCTGATCGAGTATAACAAAGCTCCCTTATCAAGTATAACATACACCCCTGATCGAGTATAACAAAGACCCCTGGTCGAGTATAACAAAGTCCCCTAATCGAGTACAACAAAGGCCCCTGATCGAGTATAACAAAGTCCCCTCATCGAGTATAACAATGTCCTTTGATCGAGTATAACAAACTCCCCTGATCGAGTATAACAAAGTCTCCTCATCGAGTTTAACAAAGTTCTCAAATCGAGAATAACAAAGACCTTTGATCGAGTTCAACAAAGGCCCTTGTTCGAGTATAAAAAAGGCCTCTAAATGAGTATAACAAAGTCCCCTGATCGAGTATAACAAAGTCCCCTGATTGAGTATAATAAAGTCCCCTGATCGAGTATTACCGAGTCCCCTGATCGAGTATAACAGAGTCCCCTCATCTAGTATAACAAACGCCCCTCATCGAGTAAAACAAAGTCCCATGATCGAGTATAACAAAGTCCCCTCATCGAATATAACAAAGTTTCCTGATCAGCTGAGAGTAAGAAACAAAGCCCCTAAACAGCAGAACCAACAATCCTGATCGAGGCATAACAAATTCTGATTGGAAGGTATAACAAAGGCCCCTAATCGAGTATAACAAAGACCCCTGGTCGAGTATAACAAAGTCCCCTAATCGAGTACAACATAGGCCCCTGATCGAGTATAACAAAGTCCCCTCATCGAGTATAACAATGTCCCCTGATCTAGTATAACAAACTCCCCTGATCGAGTATAACAAAGTCTCCTCATTGAGTTTAACAAAGTCCTCAAATCGAGAATAGCAAAGGCCTTTGATCGAGTTTAACTAAGGCCCCTGTTCGAGTATAACAAAGACCTCTAAATGAGTATAACAAAGGCCAATGATCGAGTATAACAAAGTCCCCTAATCGAGTACAACAAAGGCCCCTGATCGAGTATAACAAAGTCCCCTCATCGAGTATAACAATGTCCTCTGATCGAGTATAACAAACTCCCCTGATCGAGTATAACAAAGTCTCCTCATTGAGTTTAACAAAGTCCTCAAATCGAGAATAGCAAAGGCCTTTGATCGAGTTTAACTAAGGCCCCTGTTCGAGTATAACAAAGGCCTCTAAATGAGTATAACAAAGGCCAATGATCGAGTATAACAAAGTCCCCTGATCGAGTATTTCCGAGCCCCCTGATCAAGTATAACAGAGTCCCCTCATCTAGTATAACAAAGGCCCCATCATCGAGTATAACAAAGTCCCATGATCGAGTATAACAAATTCCCCTCATCGAATAGAACAAAGTCCCCTGATCGAGTATAACAAATTCCCCTGATCGAGTATAACAAAGTCCCCTGATAGAGTATAACAAAGTCCTCTGAACGATTATAACAAAGGCCCCTCATCGAGTATAACAAAGTTTCCTGATCGAGTAAAACAAAGCCCCCTAAACGAGTATAAGAAAGTCCCCTGATTGAGTAAAACAAAGTCCCCTGATTGAGTATAACAAAGGCCCCTGATCGAGTTTAACAAAAGCCCCTGATCAAGTATAACAAAGTCCCCTGGTCGAGTATAACAAAGGCCCCTGATCGAATATAACAAAGGCGCCTGAACGAGTATAACAAAGTCCCCTGATCGAGTATAACAAAGTTCCCTGATCGAGTATAAGAAAGCCCCCTGATCGAGTATAACAAAGTCCCCCTGATCGAGAATAACAAAGTCCCCTGATCGAGTATACCAAAGCCCCCTGATCAAGTATAACAAAGGCTCCTGATCGAGTATAAAAAGGACCCCTGGTCGAGTATAACAAAGTCCCCTGATCGAGTATAACAAAGCCCCCCTCATAGAAGTATAACAAAGTCCCCTGATCGAGTATAACTAGGGTCCCATGATCCGGGTGTCGCAAAGGCCCTAATCGAGTACATAACAGGCTAATCGAGGTATAACAAAAGTCCCATGATTCGAGAGTATAACAAAGATCCCCTCATCGAGAATATAACAAAGTCCCCTCGTCAAGTATAACATAGTCCCCTGATCGAGGAGAATAAAGTCCCCTGATCGAGTATAACAAGGTCCCATGAACGATTATAACAAAGGCCCCTGATCGAGTATAACAAAGTTTCCAGATCGAGTAAAACAAAGCTCCCTGATCGAGTATAACAAAGTCCCCTGATCGAGTATAACAAAGTCTCCTGATTGAGTATAACAAAGGCCCCTGATCGAGTTTAACAAAGGCCCATGATCGAGTATAACAAAGTCCCCGGGTCGAGTATAACAAAAGCCCCTCATCGAATATAACAAAGGCGCCTGAGCGAGTATAACAAAGGCCCCTAATCGAGTATAACAAAGTTCCCTGATCGAGTATAACAAAGCCTCCTCATCGAGTATAACAAAGTCCCCCTGATCGAGAATAACAAAGTCCCCTGATCGAGTATAACAAAGCCCCCTAATCAAGTATAACACAGGCCCCTGATCAAGTATAACAAAAAGGGCCTAATTAGAGTATAACAAGAAATTCCCTAATCGAGTATAACAAAGGCCCTGATCGAGTATAAGCAAAGCCCTGATCCACTTGCAGAACCAACAAAGGCCCTGATCGAGTATAACAGAGATCCCATGGTCGTATAACAAAGGATTCCATGATCAGTATAACAAAGCCCTAATCAAGTATAACACAGGCCCTGATCCAGAAATTATAACAAATCCTGATTACAGTATAACAGAGTTTCCCTAATCGGTATAACAAAGACCCCTGATCGAGTATAACAAAGACCCCTGGTCGAGTATAACAAAGTCCCCTAATCGAGTACAACAAAGGCCCCTGATCGAGTATAAAAAAGTCCCCTCATCGAGTATAACAATGTCCCCTGATCGAGTATAACAGACTCCCCTGATCGAGTATAACAGAGTCCCCTCATCTAGTATAACAAAGGCCCCTCATCGAGTAAAACAAAGTCCCATGATCGAGTATAACAAAGTCCCCTCATCGAATATAACAAAGTTTCCTGATCGAGTAAAACAAAGCCCCCTAAACGAGTATAACAAAGTCCCCTTATCGAGTATAACAAAGTCCCCTGATTGCGTATAACAAAGGCGCCTGATCGAGTTTAACAAAAGCCCCTGATCGAGTATAACAAAGTCCCTTGGTTGAGTATAACAAAGGCCCCTGATCGAATATAACAAAGTCCCCTGATCGAGAATAACAAAGTCCCCTGATCGAGTGCAACAAAGCCCCCTGATCAAGTATAACAAAGGCCCCTGATCGAGTATAACAAAGACCCCTGGTCGAATATAACAAAGTCCCCTCATCGAGTATAACAAAGCCCCCTCATAGAGTATAACAAAGTCCCCTGATCGAGTATAACAAAGTCCCCTGATCGGGTATAACAAAGGCCCCTGATCGAGTATAACAGAGGCCCCTGATCGAGTATAACAAAGTCCCATGGTCGAATATAACAAAGTCCCCTCATCGAGTATAACAAAGCCCCCTCATAGAGTATAACAAAGTCCCCGGATCGAGTATAACAAAGTTTCCTGATCGAGTAAAACAAAGCTCCCTGATCGAGTATAACAAAGTGCCCTGATCGAGTATAACAAAGTCCCCTGATTGAGTATGACAAAGGCACCTGATCGAGTTTAACAAAGGCCCATGATCGAGTATAACAAAGTTCCCTGATCGAGTATTACAGAGTCCCCTGATCGAGTATAACAGGGTCCCCTGATCGAGTATAACAAAGTCCTCTGAACGATTATAACAAAGGCCCCTCTTAGAGTATAACAAAGGCCACTGATCGAGTTTATGTAAGCCCCCTCATCAAGTATAACAAAAGCCTCTGATCAAGTAAAACAAAGTCCCCTGATCGAGTATTACAGAGTCCCTGTTCGAGTATAACAAAGGCCCTGATCAAAATATAAACAAAAGGCGCCTGAACAGGTATAACAAAGGCCCTGATCGAGAGTATAACAAAAGTTCCCTGATCGAGAGTATAACAAAGCCTCCTGATCCGGGTATAACAAAAGTCCCCTGATCCAGAAAATAACAAAAGTCTGATCGAGTACAACCAAGCCACTCTCATCAAATTATAACAAAAGGCCCTGATCGAGGTATAACAAAGACCCTGGTCGAGTATAACAAAGTTCCCTCATCGAATATAACAAAGTCCCCTCATCGAGTATAACAAAGTCCCCTGATCGAGGAGAACAAAGTCCCCTGATCGAGTATAACAAAGTCCCCTGAACGATTATAACAAAGGCCCCTGATCGAGTATAACAAAGTTTCCTGATCGAGTAAAACAAAGCTCCTTGATCGAGTAAAACAAAGTCCCCTGATCGAGTATAACAAAGTCCCCTGATTGAGTATAACAAAGGCCCCTGATCGAGTTTAACAAAGGCCCATGATCAAGTATGACAAAGTCCCCTGGTCGAGTATAACAAAGGCCCCTCATCGAATATAACAAAGGTGCCTGAGCGAGTATAAAAAAGGCCCCTAATCGAGAATAACAAAGTTCCCTGATCGAGAATAACAAAGTCCCCTGATCGAGTATAACAAAGCCCCCTCATCTAGTATAACAAAGGCCCCTGATCAAGTATAACAAAGACCCCTGGTCGAGTATAACAAAGTCCCCTAATCGATTATAACAAAGGCCCCTGATCGAGTATAACAAAGTTCCTGATCTGAGTATAACCAAGACCCTGGTCGAGAGTATAACAAGAGTTCCTCATCGAATATGACAAAGGGAGTCCCTCATCGAGTATAACAAAGTCCCCTGATCGAGGAGAACAAAGTCCCCTGATCGAGTTTAACAAAGTCCCCTGAACGATTATAACAAAGGCCCCTGATCGAGTATAACAAAGTTTCCTGATCGAGTAAAAGAAAGCTCCCTGATCGAGTACAACAAAGTCCCATGATCAAGTATAACAAAGTACCCTGATCGAGTATAAAAAAGTCCCCTGATCGAGTATAACAAAGGCCCCTGATCGAGTTTAACAAAGGCCCATGATCGAGTATAACAAAGTCCCCTGGTCGAGTATAACAAAGGCCCCTCATCGAATATAACAAAGGTGCCTGAGCGAGTATAACAAAGGCCCCTAATCGAGTATAACAAAGTTCCCTGATCGAGTATAACAAAAGCCCCCTCATCTAGTATAACAAAAGGCCCTGATCAAGTATAACAAAGACCCTGGTCGAGTATAACAAAAGAATCCCCTAATCGATTATAACAAAGGCCCTGATCGAGTATAACAAGTCCCCTGATCGAGAATAACAAGGCCCTGATCGGTATAACAAACTCCCCCCTCATCAAGTATAACGAGGCCCTGATCAAAATTATAACCAAAAAGACCCTGGTCGAGTAAAACAAAAGTTCCTAATCGAGTATAACAAAGGCCCTGATCGAGAGTATAACAAAGCCCCTGATCAAGTATAACAAAGGCCCTGATCAGGTATAACAAAGTCCCTGATCGCGGGTGTCAACAAAGGCCCTGAACATGAGTATAACAAAGGCCATGATCGAGGTATAACAAAGTTCCTGATCCGAGTATAACAAAGCCCTCATCGAGTATAACAAAGTCCCCCTGATCGAGAATAATAAAGTCCCCTGATCGAGTATAACAAAGCCCCCTCATCAAGTATAACAAAGGCCCCTGATCGAGTGTAACAAAGCTCCCTCATCAAGTATAACAAAGACCCCTGATCGAGTATAATAAAGAACCCTGGTCGAGTATAACAAAGTCCCCTAATCGAGTACAACAAAGGCCCCTGATCGAGTATAACAAAGTCCCCTCATCGAGTATAACAATGTCCCCTGATCGAGTATAACAAACTCCCCTGATGGAGTATAACAAAGTCTCCTCATCGGGTTTAACAAAGTCCTCAAATCGAGAATAACAAAGGCCTTTGATCCAGTTTAACAAAGGCCCCTGTTCGAGTATAACAAAGGCCTATAAATGAGTAAAACAAAGGCCACTGATCGATTATAACAGAGTCCCCTGATCGAGTATTACCGATTCGCCTGATCGAGTATAACAGAGTCCCCTCATCTAGTATAACAAAGGCCCCTCATCGAGTATAACAAAGTCCCATGATCGAGTATAACAAAGTCCTATGATCGAGTATAACAAAGTCCCCTCATCGAATATAACAAAGTCCTCTGATCGAGTATAACAAAGACCCCTGATTGAGTATAACAAAGACCCCTGATCGAGTATAACAAAGTCCCCTAATCGAGTACAACAAAGGCCCTTGATCGAGTATAACAAAGTCCCCTCATCGAGTATAACAATGTCCCCTGATCGAGTATAACAAACTCCCCTGATCGAGTATAACAAAGTCTCCTCATTGAGTTTAACAAAGTCCTCAAATCGAGAATAACAATGGCCTTTGATCAAGTTTAACTAAGGCCCCTGTTCGAGTATAACAAAGGCCTGTAAATGAGTATAACAAAGGCCAATGATCGAGTATTTCCGAGTCCCCTGATCAAGTATAACAGAGTCCCCTCATCTAGTATAACAAAGGCCCCATCATCGAGTATAACAAAGTCCCATGATCGAGTATAACAAATTCCCCTCATCGAATAGAACAAAGTCCCCTGATTGAGTATAACAAAGGCTCCTGATCGAGTTTAACAAAAGCCCCTGATCGAGTATAACAAAGTCCCCTGGTCGAGTATAACAAAGGCCCCTGATCGAATATAACAAAGGCGCCTGAACGAGTATAACAAAGGCCCCTGATCGAGTATAACAAAGTTCCCTGATCGAGTATAAGAAAGCCCCCTGGTCGAGTATAACAAAGTCCCCTGATCGAGTATAACAAAGCCCCCTGATCGAGTATAACAAAGTCCCCTGATCGAGTATAACAAAGTCCCCTGATCGAGTATATACAAAAAGAATCCCCTCATCGAGTATAACAAAGCCCCCTCATAAGAGTATAACAAAGTCCCTGATCGAGTATAACTAAGTCCCCTGATCGGGTATAACAAAGGCCCCTGATCGAGTATAACAGAGGCCCCTGATCGAGTATAACAAAGTCCCATGGTCGAGTATAACAAAGTCCCCTCATCGAATATAACAAAGTCCCCTCGTCATGTATAACATAGTCCCCTGATCGAGGAGAATAAAGTCCCCTGATCGAGTATAACAAAGTCCCATGAACGATTATAACAAAGGCCCCTGATCGAGTATAACAAAGTTTCCTGATCGAGAAAAACAAAGCTCCCTGAGGAGTATAACAAAGTCCCCTGATCGAGTATAACAAAGTCCCCAGATTGAGTATAACAAAGGCCCCTAATCGAGTTTAACAAAGGCCCATGATCGAGTAAAACAAAGTCCCCTGGTCGAGTATAACAAAAGCCCCTCATCGAATATAACAAAGGCGCCTGAGCGAGTATAGCAAAGGCCCCTAATCGAGTATAACAAAGTTCCCTGATCGAGTATAACAAAGCCTCCTGATCGAGTATAACAAAGTCCCCCTGATCGAGAATAACAAAGTCCCTTGATCGAGTAAAACAAAGCCCCCTAATCAAGTATAACACAGGCCCCTGATCAAGTATAACAAAGACCCCTGGTCGAGTATAACAGAGTCCCCTAATCGAGTATAACAAAGGCCCCTGATCAAGTATAACAAAGGCCCCTGATCGAGTATAACGAAGTCCCCTGATCGAGTATAACAAAGTTCCATGATCGAGTATAACAAAGCCCCCTCATCGAGTATAGCAAAGTCCCCCTGATCGAGAATAATAAAGTCCCCTGATCGAGTATAACAAGGCCCCCTCATCAAGTATAACAAAGGCCCCTGATCGAGTATAACAAAGCTCCCTCATCAAGTATAACAAAGACCCCTGATCGAGTACAACAAAGACCCCTGGTCGAGTATAACAAAGTCCCCTAATCGAGTACAACAAAGGCCCCTGATCGAGTATAACAAAGTCCTCTCATCGAGTATAACAATGTCCCCTGATCGAGTATAACAAACTCCCCTGATCGAGTATAACAAAGTCTCCTCATCGAGTTTAACAAAGTTCTCAAATCGAGAATAACAAAGACCTTTGATCGAGTTTAACAAAGGCCCCTGTTTGAGAATAAAAAAGGCCTCGAAATGAGTATAACAAAGGCCTCTCATCGAGTAAAACAAAGTCCCATTATCGAGTATAACAATGTCCCCTCATCGAATATAACAAAGTTTCCTGATCGAGTAAAATAAAGCCCCCTAAACGAGTATAACAAAGTCCCCTGATCGAGTATAACAAAGTCCCCTCATCAAGTATAACAAAGGCGCCTGATCGAGTTTAACAAAAGCCCCTGATCGAGTATAACAAAGTCCCCTGGTCGAGTATAACAAAGGCCCCTGATCGAATATAACAATGTCCCCTGATCGAGAATAACAAAGTCCCCTGATCGAGTACAACAAAGCCCCCTGATCAAGTATAACAAAGGCCCCTGATCGAGTATAACAAAGACCCCTGGTCGAGTATAACAAAGTTCCATGATCGAGTATTACAAAGCCCCCTCATCGAGTATAGCAAAGTCCCCCTGATCGAGAATAATAAAGTCCCCTGATCGAGTATAACAAAGCCCCCTCATCAAGTATAACAAAGGCCCCTGACCGAGTATAACAAAGCTCCCTCATCAAGTATAACAAAGACCCCTAATCGAGTATAACAAAGACCCCTGGTCGAGTATAACACAGTCCCCTAATCGAGTACAACAAAGGCCCCTGATCGAGTATAACAAAATCACCTCATCGAGTATAACAATGTTCCCTGATCGAGTATAACAAAGTCCCCTGATCGAGTATAACAAAGACCCCTGGTCGAGTATAACAAAGTCCCCTAATCGAGTACAACAAAGGCCCCTGAACGAGTATAACAAGGTCCCCTCATCGAGTATAACAATGTCCCCTGATCGAGTATAACAAACTCCCCTGATCGAGTATAACAAAGTCTCCTCATCGAGTTTAACAAAGTTCTCAAATCGAGAATAACAAAGGTCTTTGATCTAGTTTAACAAAGGCCCCTGTTCGAGTATAACAAAGGCCTCTAAATGAGTATAACAAAGGCCACTGATCGAGTATAACAAAGTCCCCTGATCTAGTATAACAAAGGCCCCTCATCGAGTAAAACAAAGTCCCATGATCGAGTATAACAAAGTCCCCTCATCGAATATAACAAAGTTTCCTGATCGAGTAAAACAAAGCCCCCTAAACGAGTATAACAAGAGTCCCTGATCGGTATAACAGAGTCTGATTGAATTATAACAAGGCTACAGTCGAGGTTTAACAAAGCCCTGATCGAGAGTATAACAAAGTCCCCTGATCTAGTATAACAAAAGGCCCCTGATCGAATATAACAAAGGGCCCTGATCGAGTAAGACAAAGTCCCCTGATCGAGTATAACATATCCCCTGATCTAGTATAACAAAAGGCCCCTGATCGAATATAACAAAGTCCCCTGAACCGAGTATAACAAAGTCCCCTGATCGAGTATAACATATCCCCTGATCGAGTATAACAAAGTCCTGATCCGGAAATTGCCAACAAAAGTCCCCTGATCCGGGTATAACAAAGGCCCCTGATCGAGTATAACAGAGGCCCCTGATCGAGTATAACAAAGTCCCATGGTCGAGTATAACAAAGTCCCCTCATCGAATAAAACAAAGTTCCCTCATCGAGTATAACAAAGTCCCCTGATCGAGGAGAACAAAGTCCCCTAATCGGGTATAACAAAGTCCCCTGAACGATTATAACAAAGGCCCCTGATCGAGTATAACAAAGTTTCCTGATCGAGTAAAACAAAGCTCCCTGATCGAGTATAACAAAGTGCCCTGATCGAGTATAACAAAGTTCCCTGATCGAGTATAACAAAGCCCCCTGATCGAGTATAACAAAGGCCCCTGATCGAGTATAACAAAGACCCTGGTCGAGAGTATAACAAAGTCCCTAATCGAGTATAACAAAAGCCCCTGATCGAAAAGGTATTACAGAGTCCCTGATCGTGTACTTAACTGGGGGTCCCTGATCGAGTATAACAAAGTCCTCTGAACGATTATAACAAAGGCCCCTCATCGAGTATAACAAAGGCCACTGATCGAGTATAACTAAGCCCCCTCATCAAGTATAACAAAAGCCTCTGATCAAGGATAACAAAGTCCCCTGATCGAGTATTACAGAGTCCCCTGTTCGAGTATAACAAAGGCCCTGATCAAATATACCAAAGGCGCCTGAACGAGTATAACAAAGGCCCCTGATCGAGTATAACAAAGTTCCCTGATCGAGTATAACAAAGCCTCTTGATCGAGTATAACAATGTCCCCCTGATCAAAAATAACAAAGTCCCCTGATCGAGTACAAGAAAGCCCCCTGATCAGGTATAAAAAGGCCCCTGATCGAGTATAACAAAGACCCTGGTCGAGTATAACAAAGTTCCCTCATCGAATATAACAAAGTCCCCTCATCGAGTATAACAAAGTGCCCTGATCGAGGAGAACAAAGTCCCCTGATCGAGTATAACAAAGTCTGATCCCGAGTACAACAAAGCCCCTGATCAGGGTATAACAAAGGCCCTGATCGATTATAACAAGGCCCTGGTCGAGAGTATAACAAAAGTTCCATGATCGAGTATAACAAAGCCCCCCCTCATCGAGTATAGCAAGAAGTCCCTGATCGAGAATAATAAAGTCCCTGATCGAGTATAACAAAAGCTAGCCCTCATCCTGCATTATAACAAGGCCCTGATCAAAATTATAACCACAAAGCTCCTTATCCTGCAGAGTATATAAAGACCCTAGTCAGTATAACAAAGACCCTGGTCGAGTATAACAAGAATCCCCTAATCGAGGTACAACAAAAGGCCCTGATCGAGGTATAACAAAAGTCCCTCATCAGGTATAACAATGTTCCCTGATCGAGTATAACAAAGTCCCCTGATCGAGTATAACAAAGACCCCTGGTCGAGTATAACAAAGTCCCCTAATCGAGTACAACAAAGGCCCCTGATCGAGTATAACAAAGTCCCCTCATCGAGTATAACAATGTCCGCTGATCGAGCATAACAAACTCCCCTGATCGAGTATAACAAAGTCTCCTCATCGAGTTTAACAAAGTTCTCAAATCGAAAATAACAAAGGTCTTTGATCGAGTTTAACAAAGGCCCCTGTTCGAGTATAACAAATGCCTCTAAATGAGTATAACAAAGGCCACTGATCGAGTATAACAAAGTCCCCTGATCTAGTATAACAAAGGCCCCTCATCGAGTAAAACAAAGTCCCATGATCGAGTATAACAAAGTCCCCTCATCGAATATAACAAAGTTTCCTGATCGAGTAAAACAAAGCCCCCTAAACGAGTATAACAAAGTCCCCTGATCGAGTATAACAAAGTCCCCTGATTGAGTATAACAAAGGCGCCTGATCGAGTTTAACAAAAGCCCCTGATCGAGTATAACAAAGTCCCTTGGTCGAGTATAACAAAGGCCCCTGATCGAATATAACAAAGTCCCCTGATCGAGAATAACAAAGTCCCTGATCCGAGTGCAGCAAGCCCCTGATCCAGAAGTATAACAAAGGCCCCTATCGAGAGTATAACAAAAGGCCCTGGTCAAAGATATAACAAAAGTCCCTCTGTCCGAGTATAACAAAAGCCCCCCTCATAGAGGTATAACAAAGAGTCCCTGATCGAGTATAACCACAAAGTCCCCTGATCGGGCATAACAAGGCCCTGATCGAGTATAACAGAAGGCCCTGAGCCGAGTATAACAAAGTCCATGGTCGAGTATAACAAAGTCCCCTCATCGAATATAACAAAGTTCCCTCATCGAGTATAACAAAGTCCCCTGATCGAGAGAACAAAGTCCCCTGATCGAGTATAACAAAGTCCCCTGAACGATTATAACAAAAGGGCCCTGATCGAGGTATAACAAAGTTTCTGATCGAGTAAAACCAGCTCCCTGATCGAGTATAACAAAGTGCCCTGATCGAGTATAACAAAGTTCCCTGATCGAGTATAACAAAGCCCCCTGATCGAGTATAACAAAGGCCCCTGATCGAGTATAACAAAGACCCCTGGTCGAGTATAACAAAGTCCCCTAATCGAGTATAACAAAAGCCCCTTATCGAGTATTACAGAGTCCCCTGATCGAGTATAACAGGGTCCCCTGATCGAGTATAACAAAGTCCTCTGAACGATTATAACAAAGGCCCCTCATCGAGTATAACAAAGGCCACTGATCGAGTATAACTAAGCCCCCTCATCAAGTATAACAAAAGCCTCTGATCAAGGATAACAAAGTCCCCTGATCGAGTATTACAGAGTCCCCTGTTCGAGTATAACAAAGGCCCTGATCAAATATACCAAAGGCGCCTGAACGAGTATAACAAAGGCCCCTGATCGAGTATAACAAAGTTCCCTGATCGAGTATAACAAAGCCTCTTGATCGAGTATAACAATGTCCCCCTGATCGAAAATAACAAAGTCCCCTGATCGAGTACAAGAAAGCCCCCTGATCAGGTATAAAAAGGCCCCTGATCGAGTATAACAAAGACCCTGGTCGAGTATAACAAAGTTCCCTCATCGAATATAACAAAGAGTCCCCTCATCGAGTATAACAAGTGCCTGATCGAGAACAGGAATCCCCCTGATCGAGTATAACAAAGTCCCCTGAACGATTATAACAAAGGCCCCTGATCGAGTATAACAAAGTTTCCTGATCGAGTAAAACAAAGCTCCCTGACCGAGTATAACAAAGTCCCCTGATCGAGTATAACAAAGTCCCCTGATCGAGTTTAACAAAGGCCCATGATCGAGTATGACAAAGTCCCCTGGTCGAGTATAACAAAGGCCCCTCATCGAATATAACAAAGGTGCCTGAGCGAGTATAAAAAAGGCCCCTAATCGAGTATAACAAAGTTCCCTGATCGAGAATAACAAAGTCCCCTGATCGAGTATAACAAAGCCCCCTCATCAAGTATAACAAAGGCCCCTGATCAAGTATAAGAAAGACCCCTGGTCGAGTATAACAAAGTCCCCTAATCGATTACCAAAAGGCCCTGATCGAGTATAATAAAAGTCCCCTGATCGAGGGGCTATTAAAGGCCCCTGATGCGAGTATAACAAAGCCCCTCATCAAGTATAACAAAAGGCCCCTGATCCAAGTATAACAAAAGACCCTGATCGAGTATAACAAAGTCCCCTGATCGGGTATAACAAAGGCCCCTGATCGAGTATAACAAAGCCCCCTGATCAAGTACAACAAAGGCCCCTGATCGAGTATAACAAAGTCCCCTGATCGGGTATAACAAAGGCCCTGAACGAGTATAACAAAGGCCACTGATCGAGTATAACAAAGTTCCCTGATCGAGTATAACAAAGCCCCCTCATCGAGTATAACAAAGTCCCCCTGATCGAGAATAATAAAGTCCCCTGATCGAGTATAACAAAGCCCCCTCATCAAATATAACAAAGGCCCCTGATCGAGTGTAACAAAGCTCCCTCATCAAGTATAACAAAGACCCCTGATCGAGTATAACAAAGAACCCTGGTCGAGTATAACAAAGTCCCCAAATCGAGTACAACAAAGGCCCCTGTTCGAGTATAACAAAGTCCCCTCATCGAGTATAACAATGTCCCCTGATCGAGTATAACAAACTCCCCTGATCGAGTATAACAAAGTCTCCTCATCGAGTGTAACAAAGTCCTCAAATCGAGAATAACAAAGGCCTTTGATCGAGTATAACAAAGGCCCCTGTTCGAGTATAACAAAGGCCTATAAATGAGTATAACAAAGGCCACTGATCGAGTATAACAGAGTCCCCTGATCGAGTATTACCGAGTCCCTTGATCGAGTATAACAGAGTCCCCTCATCTAGTATAACAAAGGCCCCTCATCGAGTATAACAAAGTCCCATGATCGAGTATAACAAAGTCCCCTCATCGAATATAACAAAGTCCCCTGATCGAATATAACAAAGTTTCCTGATCGAGTAAAACAAAGCCCTCTTAAACGAGTATCACAAACTCCCCTGATCAAGTATAACAAAGTCCCCTGATTGAGTATAACAAAGGCCCCTGATCGAGTTTAACAAAAGCCCCTGATCGAGTATAACAAGGTCCCCTGCTCGAGTATAACAAAGGCCCCTGATCGAATATAACAAAGGCGCCTGAACGAGTAAAACAAAGACCCCTGATCGAGTATAACAAAGTACCCCTGATCGAGAATAACAAAGACCCATGATCGAGTACAACAAAGCCCCCTGATCAAGTATAACATAGGCCCCTGATCGAGTATAACAAAGACCCCTGGTCGAGTATAACAAAGTCCCCTCATCGAGTATAACAAAGCCCCCTCATAGAGTATAACAAAGTTCCCTGATCGAGTATAACAAAGTGGCTGATCGGGTATAACAAAGGCCCCTGATCGAGTATAACAGAGGCCCCTGATCGAGTATAACAAAGTCCCATCGTCGAGTATAACAAAGTCCCCTCATCGAATATAACAACGTCCCCTCATCGAGTATAACAAAGTCCCCGGATCGAGGAGAACAAAGTCCCCTGATCGAGTATAACAAAGTTTCCTGATCGAGTAAAACAAAGCTCCCTGATCGAGTATAACAAAGTCCCCTGATCGAGTATAACAAAGTCCCCGGATTGAGTATAACAAAGGCCCCTGATCGAGTATAACAAAGGCCCATGATCGAGTATAACAAAGTCCCCTGGTCGAGTATAACAAAGGCCCCTCATCGAATATAACAAAGGTGCCTCAGCGAGTATAACAAAGGCCCCTAATCGAGTATAACAAAGTTCCCTAATCGAGAATAACAAAGTCCCCTGATCGAGTATAACAAAGCCCCCTCATCAAGTATAACAACGGCCCCTGATCGAGTATAACAAAGCCCCCTCATCAAGTATAACAAAGGCCCCTGATCGAGTATAACAAAGACCCCTGGTCGAGTATAACAAAGTTCCCTAATTGAGTATAACAAAGGCCCCTGATCGAGTATTACAGAGTCCCCTGATCGAGTATAACAGAGACCCCTCATGGAGTCTAGCAAAGGCCCCTCATCGAGTATAACAAAGTCCCATGATCGAGTATAACAATGTCCCCTAATCGAATATAACAAAGTCCCCTGATCGAGTAAAACAAAGTCCCCTGATCGAGTATAAAAAAGTCCCCTGATCGAGTATAACAAAGTCCCCTGAACGATTATAACAAAGGCCCCTCATCGAGTATAACAAAGTCCCCCTGATCGAGTATAACAAAGCTCCCTCTTCAAGTAAAACAAAGACCCCTGATCGAGTAAAACAGAGACCCCTAGTCGAGTATAACAAAGTCCTATAATCGATTACAACAAAGGCCCCTGATCGAGTATAACAAAGTCCCCTCATCGAGTATAACAATGTCCCCTGATCGAGTTTAACAAAGTTCTCAAATCGAGAATAACAAAGGCCTTTGATCGAGTTTAACAAAGGCCCCTGTTCGAGTATAACAAAGGCCTCTAAATGAGTATAACAAAGGCCACTGATCGAGTATAACAAAGTACCCTGATCGAGTATTACCGCGTCCCCTGATCGAGTAAAACAGAGTCCCCTCATCTAGTATAACAAAGGCCCCTCATCGAGTAAAACAAAGTCCCATGATCGAGTATAACAAATTCCCCTCATCGAATATTACAAAGTTTCCTTATCGAGTTAAACAAAGCCCCCTAAACGAGTATAACAAAGTCCCCTGATCGAGTATAACAAAGTCCCTTGATTGAGTATAACAAAGGCGCCTGATCGAGTTTAATAAAATCCCCTGATCGAGTATAACAAAGTCCCCTGGTCGAGTATAACAAAGGCCCCTGATCGAATATAACAAAGTCCCCTGATCGAGAATAACAAAGTCCCCTGATCGAGTACAACAAAG
>NW_024738524.1:0-18301 GCF_018991925.1 Homarus americanus
ACGTCCGCTTGTGAAGCCATGCTGGGAATCATTGATCAATCTGTGCTTCTCCAGGTGATTTCGAATAGAGTTTGAAATGATTGCTTCCAGTAATTTGCCTACTATTGATGTTAGACTGATTGGGCGGTAGTTAGAGGATAGTGATCTATCCCCTTCTTGAAAATCGGTATTACATTCGCTATCCTCCAGGATTCTGGTACTACACCTGTTTTTAAGGACATGTTAAACAACTTTGCTAAGGGCATACTAAGCTCTTTCTTACATTCCTTTAATACTCTGGCAAATATCTCATCGGGACCAGGTGACTTATTAGGCTTTAGTTTGTCTATTTGCTTACTAACATCGTTACTAGTCACTACTATCTCGCTTAATTTGTTTTCTTCACTATCTCTGAATAGAGTCGGTGCCTCGGGTATCATGTTTAGATTTTCGGTGGTGAAAACTGTTGAAAAATATTTATTCAAATTATTGCTCATTTCTCCGTCGTTATCAGTGAGCTCGCCGGAGTCTGACCGTATTGGTCCAATCTTTTCTCGTGTTTTAGTTTGATGCATTTGGTAGAATCCTTTGGAGTTTGTCTTCGCCTCCCTTGCTATCCTTACCTCATTATTCCTCTTTGCTTTCCTTATCTCGGTTTTAACTCTACTCGCCAATACCCTATAATAGTCCCGGAGGTGAATTTCGCCACGATTTATCCTTCTACCTATAGCCTTCCTTTGGCCAATGATGTTCTTTAAATAATTATTTATCCATTTAGGGTCATTTTTGTCTGATCTGAGTTTTTTGCATGGTATGTTCTGCCTTTGTGCATTAAGTAACTCACTATTTAAATTATCGTGGAACTCGGCAATCTCAGATCTCGTTATCAGGTCGGTGTCATCTCTGTCCCAGGTTCACTGACCAAAGCGCTGTTTACCCCTCTCTCAGCTGCCTCTTTAAACTGTAAGTTTGCTCTTCTGAAATCTGGTACTTTAGTGGAATTTTCCTTACGTCTGCCCTGAAAATCTAACTGGAATCGAATTTCTTTGTGATCGCTGTTTGCAAGTTCGTTCCCTACCTCGACATTGCTAATGAGGTTTTTCTCTGTTCGTCAGAACTAAATCCAGTATATTATTACCCCGTGTGGGTTCGGTTATATGTTGACTTAGGAAACAGTCCTGGATCGTCTCGAGAAAATCCTCTGATTCTGAGTTACCCGTAAGGACAGTCCAATCTATTTGGCCAAGGTTAAAGTCGCCTACTATACAGACTTTGTTGTGTATGGAAGCCCTGCGCATTTCATCCCAGATAAGTCGCTCATTGACGCTATCGAGATTGGGGGGTCTATATATTACCCCTGTGATTAATTTTTCCCGACCGTCGCTTAATTCTATCCAAATTGTTTCTGTATTCCTCTCGGTTTTTATTTCCTTATTTATTTCACACTTCAGATTATCTAGCATGGGTGCTACTCCACCTCCTTCCTGGTCTGCCTATCGGTATGGAACGGTTGTAACCGCAATTTGGTATTCGACTGGTAATTCACGTGTGTCTAGGTTGATCCATGTTTCAACGAATACCAGATATATCATTCTTCCGGTACATACCAAAGACCTTAATATCATATTTTGTTTCCTCTTCTACTGTTCGCGTAGTATACATTTAAGTTAGTAGTGTTCTGAGTCCTTCCCTTACCGCGTTTAGTTTTAAACTCCCTGTCTAATTTAGTTTTGTCATCATTCCTAACACTATTTCCCTGTAATCTTTCGCCTTGTTTACCTGCTCCCACTGCAGTCTCCTCCACCCCCGTGCCCATATGTTCTCTTAGCAGTTTAAAGACTTCGATATCTTTTGAACTGCCCCCTCTAGAGCCCCAGCCAGGGTTGCTACTCCATCCCTTGACAGGTGCACTCCATCCCTAGCATAAAGGTCCCTTCTGCCATAGAAGTTGTCCCAGTTGTCAATGAATGGGACTGATATTGACTTGCAATATCTGTCAAGACGGTCGTTGACACCAACTGCCCTTGACAACCATTCACTGCCAACTCTCCTTCTAGGCAGGACACAGCATATGATAGGGATCCCTCCCTTAGTCCTAATATGATCTATAGCTGCCTTGAACTTATCAAGAAGCTCCTCGCTCCTACACCGGCCAATATCATTGCCTCCTGCATTGAGGCAGATAATGGGTTTGTTCCCATTACCAGACAAGATATTGTCCATCTTGTCAATTATATCCCCCACCCCAGCTCCTGGCAAACACACCCTCATCCTATTTTTGTTTTTACCACAAAAGGCCCTGTCCATGTACCTTACCTGTGAGTCACCAACAATTAAAGTTTTTATACCTTCCTTGTCATCCCTGCCCCTGACTGTACTAACGTCCAATTCGTCTATCAAGGGACTGAACGGGTTGGTACACTTAGCTGTTGTTGTCGTTGTTGTCGTATCCTTTGAGTGCTTCTTGACCACCAACTTGGTCCTCCCACTACTCACTGAGAGGATAGATAGAGTCTTGTCAGGGGAAGTACCAATCCGGTAGTGTGTCTTAGAGTAGGAGGCAACGACATAGGAAAGGTTAGGAGTGAGGAACTTTTCAGCAGGTATAGGGAGGCATTAGGGAAGATTAGTGATAGGGTAGGGAACCCAATAGTATGTGGTGTCTCGTCTAGAAGAGGAGTTGGCGGTGAAAGGCTGTCCAAGGCAATTGCTATAAATTGCCGACTGGAATAAAAAAAACATTGTGTAAGCAATGGTTGGGCGTTCATTGATAACTGGCGACGATTCTACGGCAACGACTACCTGTACAGTCGTAACGGGGTACACTTGTCTGGAGCGTGAAATTGTCACTCTGAAGGGGAAGTTTCGCCAGTAGATAGATGGGAGTATAATTGGTTACTCAGAACAAGGGGTAAAACAGGACCAGGGAAGGGTAGGTTTAAATGTGTACTATACAAACAGTAGGAGCATTAGAAATAAAATAGACTTGCTGAGAGCGGTTGTATGTACTGAGAATGTCGACGTCATAGTAGCCACCTAAACCTGGATGAATCTGGCGAGCAAGAACTTTTTATCTGAGTAACACAAAGAAGGGTACAACCTTTTTCACAAAGACAGGGAAGGTAGGAAGGGGGGAGGAGTTGCACTCTTCGTCAGAGATACATTAAAATGGTGCATTAATAATACAATAAAGGGTGAAATAGGAACTGAGTCTGTATGGGTAGAAATGGCAGAAAGAAGTGAAAACTAATTATGGGAGTGATTTACCGGCCCCCAAGTCTTGGGAAAGAAGCAACTCGGCCCATATGGCAGGAAATGAGTAGGGCAGCAATATACAACAACCTATGCATTATGGGGAATTTCAACTTCAGAAATATTGACTGGGACAACATTGTAGGTGACTATGAATCTGAAGACTTCCTAGACGCAGTACAGGACAATTTTTTGAATCAACTAATTACAGAACCTACTAGAGGTGACAATATATTAGACCTAGTATGAACAAATAAAGAAAATATCAGAGATATCACAATAGGGGAAGAACTTGGGAACAGTGATCACAGAGAAATCAGGTTTACCCTAAATTTGGAAAGGAAAAATAATGAAAATATGGTCAGAGTCCCAGACTTTCCATCGGCGGATTATGAGGGGTTAAGAAGGTACCTAGGCTTAGTTTAGAGTGTGTTGTATACACAATGTCCCGAGACAGCAGTCATGATTATAAGAACCAATTTCGTCTTTCACTGCTTTTGAAGGCTATTGACTTAAGGGGAGGGGGGGGTGAGAGGCGTGGCCTAGAATGGCGGACAGGTGTAACGCTTGTCATTAATTAATAAAGAGCTTGTAAGCTGGTAAGATTAATTCGTCGAGGAATACGTCTCCTTTGTGAGTCAGCTTATTCACAACTTGATAACTCGGTTAAGCGAGATGTTTCCAGAAGTTGCTAACCATGTTAACAAGTTTAGCTAAGACGGTGACTATCGTGAAAGACTTTGGCTCCTCCTCGATAAAAAAAGTCAACTTGTTATCTCAGCGTTCATGTAGAGCGGGGAATCATTAGTTTAGGCACAGCCGGTGTTTCACATAGTGTATGTGTCTTAATATTGGCATAGTTTATGTGAGTATATGTTTGTTAGCATAGCATGTGTGTCTCAGTGTTGACATACCGAGTATATCTCAGTTTTGGCATAGCGTGTGTAGTGCATTCCAGAGGCAGGCGAAGATTTACACCCTCAACTGACTGGGTTTCGTGTGTATTCCACTACAACAACGAGCATTGCCCAGCGTGCTTGTTCAGTTTACCTTCATCGCTCTTTAATACGTGGGAACAACACAAGAGGCGGTTTTCTGTACAGTCTTACAACACCAGTGACGATCAATCCTGTGTCGTCCAGGGCAGAGTTGGATCCTGACATCAATTATACAGACATTCCACTCCACCAATTCTATTTATCTCATTCCACTCTTAGGTAAGGTGGATCAAAGGGTATAGAAATCTAGAAGGGTGAAACTACATTGGTGGAAAGCTAGAGTGGAAACCGACAGGAAAATACCTCCCCCTCCCCACAAAAATATTTAACACACGGGTAGAAAAATCAACACACATTGTATATATCCTGACTTTACACATGTAGTATACCAAGTGAATCTATAACACCCACGGAGATTCACAACACTTTAAACTAAACTATCTTACAAAGCCTAACGTGTCCTTAATTAGATCAGGTTGGGTATAGTGATTCTATTTCCAGGAGTTTATTGTCGCTACATGAAACAAACACGGCGGCGAGTCCTACAGCTACACACTGTAATGGTCGGCGGAGCAAAGGACGAGACAGCGACGCGTACTCATTGGTGGAGCTTTAATAACAACAGCATGTGGTAACTAGGAGATGTGTGTGTGTTGTGAGGTAGTGAAGGACCACAACATCTCACGTTTTGTGTTACACGTCAAAGACTGAACAATGTGAAGCAGCGGCCCTCCCCCCACACCACGCTGCCTGTAGCAACACCACCGTTAATAAAGGACAAAACGGTACAATATGGAGGTGGGGGGTGGCGTGTGGACAAGGCACGAGAGAGCGGCCTTGTTAATATGATGGTCACCAGACACGGCCAACACCAGGTGGCGGGTGTAGCTCTTCCTGCTGAATAAAAACCAAGAGCGAGTTTGACGACGCTACACGAACACCGTCCTCAAGGGGGACATCTTGGACTCGGGTGTGAGAGATAGAGACTCCCAAACAATCAAACACGTCTGGTTAATTCCTTCACTTTTATATAAGAACACATTCGTCTTCAACTAAACACGATTTCTTTTCAACTTCTCCTAAAAAAATTCCTCTTCGACTCCAAGGCTGAAATTCGAGTCCCACTTGAAACGAATAAAATAAAATATATGTGAAGAGAAAATGTAAATAGTGTGTTTGACTGTGTGAGGCTGATGGAAGCAACACGAATTATGCTGTATAATGGGTTGTGTTCAGTAAGGTCAGAGTGATTAGTGGCGCGCGCAATCACCACTTCCCGCCTCCTATACACGCCCCTACACCCACCACGCCTCCCTCTTGCCCAACTCAACACGCCCACTTAGCTACCCCTACACGCCCCTTACCCTCCCCCCACCATACACCACGCCCCTTGCTGCCTACCCCTTACGCGCCCCCACCCCTCCACACCACGCCCACCCACTCATCGTACACTAATAAGGTGATAAGATTACCTCATCATGACACTGGTGTGAATCAGCATCAGGAACTCACCTTCCCCTGCATCAAGGTGCCCACCCTCACCCACCCTACCTGGCAGCCACTCACATGCGTATTATACCACCTGACACGGGAAATCACACACACACGGGATGACACGGTAGAACACAGTGCTTGTAAGGTAAATAGAAGCCAGTCTTAATGGGTCCCAACCTTAAACTATTAGGACTGAGGCCCATTGGTATTGAGAGCCGTCAGGATTGGGACTCATTAAGACTGAGGTCTATTAAGACTGGAACCATTAGGCCTGTGGTATCTTTGGACTGAGGCTCATTAGGACTGAGAACCATTGGAAATGTGACCAATTAGAATTGGGGCCCATTAAAACTGGGACCCAATAGGACTGGGGCCCATTAGGACTAGGGCCCATTAGGACAGGAGTTCATTTGATAAGATGCCCACCTAGTAAAAGTGCAAAAGAGGGCATGCAAGATTATTCTCTCCCCTTCCTACTCCACATATCAAGAAGCGCTCAACACACTGACCCTTTCGACTCTCACTGACCATCACCACGACCACATCTGCAAATTTGCTAAGAAGCTTCTACACCATCCTCGACACCGGCTCCTACTACCACCTGAGATCCCTAGCCCGAGAATTGCTGTTTGACACCACAACCGCATCCAGCCCATAAGTGCACGAACTGATCGCTATAAGAACAGCCCAGTCCCAACCATTGTAAATATTATCAATAACTTATAATAAACCAGTGTATTCACTCCCAGTAAATACTACTTCTTGCACTGTCACTATGTTGAAATGCACTGTAGTTTGAGCTTTTCCCCATCTAGTTATTATATATCTTATTTGTATCACTTATGTTGCTTGTATATTATTTGTAATTCGAAACCCATTCCCCAAATATGTAACTGTATATTTTCAGCCTTCTGGCTCTTTCAATAAACCGTTAATTATTATTATTATTATTATTATTATTATTATTATTATTATTATTTTTATTACACTTAATTCTACCAGTTGAATCACAGGTGATGGCCGTCAGCCACGGTAGTTGAACACCAACTCAAAACAAGGGTTCGACTCCCTAATGAGAAAAATGTCCAATAAACAACATTTCAGGTCGAGTTTTTTACATATTGAATGGGGGACGGCCATCTTGTTTCCCTTTTTCACCGGGGGATTCTGCCGGCCGGTGTCACGACATGGCCGCCGGAGCCCATATAGCCCCTTTGTTACTACTGCTGCCGGATACACCTGTGTTGTAACCATAGGTGTATCTGGCACCTATACACACCTGCCTCGAAGTCAGGTGTAACCACCACCTGTACACACCTGTACATCACACACTACAACACCTTCCACACTCCCAACCAAACTTAAAGCAATTATTATATATCTATAGTGTAACTAACTACACATTACAATACACTGAAATAATAAAACAAAAATATATTCAGAATCTAAGAGAAGTATAGGAGAATAATCCTTAATACAAACTCTATAAAACTTAATCTTGGTTACACCGCATTTTTTTCAGTAAGACAATATATATAATTACATTGGGCAGTCCATTACCACAAATTACACTGATAAACGGTACGTAATGGATACTGAATTACAAGTCTCATAACTAAGTCTGGCTAAAACAGTAGTAGACATTGTTTAGACATAAGCCAGTTGACTGCTGAGGTGAACATTAAACTAGTATGATAAAAATAGCAACCAATGATTTGAAGATTAATTAATGCAAATGTGAAATACCTAAGAGAATAGCAAATAAATGAAATACACCAACGCGATAAATAAATAAGAATGAATGGAAAATTATTGAACAATAAAATGAAAATAAGAAAACGAATAAACAGTAAAATGAAAATAAGTAAGAATAAAAAAAAGAATAACAATTACTACAATAAAACTAAATAAAACAAAATAAACAGAAAAGAATAAAAAACACAATAAATAAATAACACAGCACCACAAACAACATCATTTACTGTGTTACTTCACATCAACGTGTCCAACATTTGTCTTGACTCCATTTTCGTGAATATAACACACATCCCGGTAAAAAAAAAACACCAACGACAACAATAAATAAATAAACATTAAAAATAAATTCAATATATTTTGCCAAAGATTTTTTTTACTACGAAGTCAGGGCAAAAAGTTTGTATACGAATCTTCCTCAACATAATGCGGGGAAGCAGTTCTTTCACCACAGTTATACTCGTAGGTTATACTGTAGAGATCCCCGTGTTCAGAATACAGAGCCACTTATTGACGGTACAGTTACAGCCATTTATTGACGGTGCATTTACAGCCACTTATTGACGGTGCAGTTACAGCCACTTATTGACGGTACAGTTACAGTCCAAACTTCTTGTACACTTGGGGGCGGTTGACAACATGTGAACGCTGCTTGCATTATAAATTGTCAGAATAAAAAACTAAAAAAAAAAATCCGATAATAAGAAAAAACTGAGTAAATTAATGTTAAAATATCAATCTACCTTACCTACATCACCTCCTTAAGTAGATGGTATATTATCCAGCATGTCCAGGGAATACCCGAGGCACCGACTCTATTCAAAGATAGTGAAGAAAACAAATTAAGTGAGATAGTAGTGACTAGTAACGATGTTAGTAAGCAAATAGACAAACTAAAGCCTAATAAGTCACCTGGTCCCGATGAGATATTTGCCAGAGTATTAAAGGAATGTAAGGAAGAGCTTAGTATGCCCTTAGCAAAGTTGTTTAACATGTCATTCAAAACAGGTGTAGTACCAGAATCCTGGAGGATAGCGAATGTAATACCGATTTTCAAGAAGGGGGATAGATCACTATCCTCTAACTACCGCCCAATCAGTCTAACATCAATATTAGGCAAATTACTGGAAGCAATCATTTCAAACTCTATTCGAAATCACCTGGAGAAGCACCGATTGATCAATGATTCCCAGCATGGCTTCACAAGCGGACGTTCTTGCCTAACTAATCTATTAACATTCTTTTCATCAGTTTTCGAATCGGTGGACGAGGGGCACAATTATGATGTGGTTTATCTCGACTTTAGCAATGCCTTCGACAGAGTCCCCCACGAAAGACTAATTAGAAAGGTAGAAGCTCATGGCATCCAAGGTGACATCCTTAAATGGATTAGGGCGTGGTTACAGGACAGGAAACAGCGAGTGAGCATTAACGGCACTAAGTCCCATTGGAGCAACGTCACAAGTGGAGTTCCCCAAGGCTCAGTACTTGGACCACTATTATTTATTATATACATAAACGACATAGATATCGGCATTGACAGCAACATAAGTAAATTTGCTGATGACACTGAAATAGGACGTGTTATCAAATCTGACGAGGACTCGGCAAAACTACAGGAAGATCTAAACAAATTTTTCGAATGGTCTGAAAAATGGCAGATGAAATTCAACGTCTACAAATGTAAAGTACTCAGTATAGGAGATGTAAACAGGGAAACCAGATACCAGATGAACAACGATGCCATAGAGAAATCGGACTGCGAGAGAGATTTAGGAGTAATGATAAGTAGGAACCTTAAGCCAAGTAAACAATGTGTTTTTGCTCGTAACAAGGCTAATTAAGTACTTGGGTTCATACAAAGGAGTGTTAGTTACAAGACTAGCGAGGTCATCCTAAAACTGTATCTTGCTCTTGTGAGACCACACCTGGATTATGCAGTTCAGTTCTAGTCACCGTATTACAGAATGGATATAGAATCCTTGGAAAGAATTCAGAGGAGAATGACAAGACTAATCCCGGGCATTAGGAACCTTGCGTATAGAGACAGGTTAAAGCTTCTTAATTTGCACTCCCTTGAGAGACGTAGAGCGAGGGGCGACCTGATAGAGGTGTATAAGTGGAAGGCAGGGCTAAACAAAGGTGACATTACAAAGGTACTCAAACTATCCAACCAGGAGCGAACTCGTAACAATGGTTTTAAATTAGACAAATTTAGATTTAGGCGTGAAATAGGTAAACACTGGTTTGGAAGCAGAGTAGTGGATGAATGAAACAAGTTACCAAATATCATCATTAACTCGAATACGCTGAATTGCTTCAAACATAGGTTGGATGCTCATATGAGCAATAGGGGTTGGGTGTAAACGGGACTGCCCAGTATGGGCCAATAGGCCCGCTGCAGTTTCCTCCATTCTTATGTTCTTATGTTCTTATGTATTGTCTAAAATAATACAGTATAATTGGTTATTTTACTTCAATTATGACTTTGTGTGGTAATAGGACATAGTACCATAATAAACCTTTTCTCGAACTGTTAAATAACTCAACAAAAATAATAATAATCCATTCTAAACAACTGATTATCAGACGTAGATGTCATAATTCAGCTCATCATAATTATCCATACACTCTCGTGTATAAATTCCACCGTCAAAATTTGTATTGTCGGAAGAAGTTTTACTGTCTGAATGTCTGTCTAATTCTACAAAAACTCTCCGTTAGTATCCGTCTATTTCCTCTGTTACCTCATCACTTAAGAGTAATACAAAATATTACCACTGACTGTAACACCTGATGTGCAATGTGCATACTCATATTTATAATCCTGTGTATTTTGTAACTGAAAGAAAATACAGGTACAGGAATATTTAGTTACTCCTGCGGTATACAAAATCATACATCTATCTATCTATCTATTTACTGTATCTATCTATCTATCTATCTATCTACTGTATTTATCTATTTATATCAATTTTATTAACTCACCTGTACCATTAATCATCAGTATATTTATCTTAATCTTCTTCCCATTTTGATTTATTCCTCTTAACAATGTATGTATCTACACCCACAAACATACCTACTATCTACTCCCAAACACCCACAAACAAACCTACTATCCACTCCCTACACCCACAAACATACCTACTATCCACGCCCTACGCCCACAAACAAATTTACTATCCACGCCCTACACCCACAAACAAACCTACTATCCATGCCCTACACCCACAATCAAACCTACTATCCATGCCCCACACCCACAAACAAACCTACTATCCACGCCCCACACCCACAAACAAACCTACTATTCACGCCCTACACCCACAAACAAACCTACTATCCACGCCCTACACCCACAAACAAACCTACTATCCACGCCCCACACCCATAAACAAACCTACTATCCACGCCCTACACCCACAAAGAAACCTACTATCCACTCCTTACACCCACAAACAAACCTACCATCCATGCCCCACACCCACAAACAAACCTACTATCCACGCCCCACACCCACAAACAAACCTACTATCCACGCCCTACACCCACAAACAAACCAACTATCCACTCCCTACACCAACAAACAAACCTATCCACCTGCCCACAAATAAACTTACTATCCACGCCTACACCTGTAAACCTACTATCCATGCCCTGCACTTACACAATCCTATTTCTATATCCACGCCCTACACCCACAAACAAACCAACTATCCACTCCCTACACCAACAAACAAACCTACTATCCACGCCCTACACCCACAAACAAACCTACTATCCACGCCCTACACCCACAAACAAACCTACTATCCACGCCCCACACCCACAAACAAACCTACTATCCACGTCCCACACCCACAAACAAACCTACTATCCACGCCCCACACCCACAAACAAACCTACTATCCACGCCCTACACCCACATACAAACCTACTATCCATGCCCTACACCCACAAACAAACCTACTATCCACGCCCTACACCCACAAACAAACCTACTATCCACGCCCTACACCCACAAACAAACCTACTATCCACGTTCTACACCCACAAACACACACTACCCACCACCTACACCCACAATAGAGTAAAGGAGGAATACAGAGTGTACTTACTCAGGGTAGCCATACCACTCTGGGTGGTTGATCCTTAGGGCAGCAGGAAAGAGAAAAATTATAAGTGGGTCATTCTGTTCCTCGTGTGATGGATGGAAGGATGGATGGATGGATGGATGGATGGATGGATGGATGGGAGACTGAATGGGAGGATAGATGGGTAGATGGGTGACTGAATGGGATGAGAGATGGGTAGGTGGGTGAATCGGTGGATGGATAAACAGCTAACTGGATGAATGGACATATGGACTTGGATGGCATATTTGGATGTAAAACCCTACGATATGAAGAACATTTTGGACGTATAAACCCATGACAATTAACAACATTTTGGACTTACATCACAGGAAACAGGTAAAACATTTCTGTGATCGTCCTTCAATAATTCCATACGCCAACCTTACCTGCATTTATCTCATTTGCAGTATAAAATTTTAGTGTTAATTTCAGCATCGGAATCAATCAATCAATCTCTCTCTCTCTCTCTCTCTCTCTCTCTCTCTCTCTCTCTCTCAAGATGGAAAATTTCATGACGTAAAATCCGATGAAAACTCGACCCTGTTTATACGTGTTGCTTCGAGGTTTTGTTTTCACGTTAACCTCATGTTTCGTTTCGATAAATGACACATATCACAGGAGGTGAACTACAAACTGAACTTTGACCTGACACCAACGACCGACCGACGGAAGATGGGGCTTCGGGTTTAGTCGTATCCCATTTGAGAGTTTTATGAATGTGAAGCCCCGAATTAGTCAACAAACCCTACAGCTCAATTTGGATTCGAACTTGTGCATCTTGTTCTTGAATCAGAACCTTATCTCACACATATATAGGGGTTAGGTTAGGTTGGGTTGGGGTAGGTTGGGTTAGGTTGGGTTGGGTTAGGTTAGATTGGGTTAGGTTAGGTGAGCCGTGTCCATCACAACCAGACAATTATCCCCGTCCACCAGATCTTCCCTTTAACAAATCAGGCCGCACCTCGATTATGCGGTTCAGTTCTGGTGCCCCTATTATAGAATGGATATAAATTTACTAGAGTCGGTGCAGCGAAGAATTACAAAAATGATTCCGGGACTTAGAAACCTTCCATATCAGGATAGGTTACAGAAACTTAACTTGCATTCCCTAGAAAGACGAAGAGTGCGGGGAGATATGATAGAAGTATTTAAGTGGGTGAAAGGAATCAATAAAGGGGATATAGATAAAGTTCTTATAATATCCGAGCAGGATAGGACTCGGAGCAACGGATTCAAGTTGGATAAGTTTAGGTTTAGGAGGGAGATAGGAAGAAACTGGTTCACAAATAGGGTGGTGGACGAGTGGAACAAGCTTAGCAACTTTGTAGTAAGTGCGGGAACTCTGGAAAGTTTCAAAAGGAGGCTAAATAGATTCATGGATGATAGAGAGTGGTAGTAACTCTCGACAGGAGCTGTCATGCACAGGCCAACCGGCCTATTGCAGACTCCTTATTTTCTTATGTTCTTATGTTCTTAAATCCTCAGCTGTTCTTATGTTCTTAAATCCTCAACATAAAATACAAATTCACCTCCATGTGTTAAAATCTTACTACACTACATTACCGTCACCACTATACCAAACCTGTGTAATATTAACACACTAATACACTATTAAGACATCACCAAATCCATCAATAACCAGTACATCTTCCTTTACACTTGATTAGAAAGAAAAACAGGAAAATATGCCCAGAATCTCAATTTCATTCACTAACATTACGAAAAATTACAAGAGTTAAGAGTCAAAGCAAGATATGTGCTGTACGCAATGTTGATGTTATTTTGTTCGCCATCATTGTGTCCTAAAGTTAATCTGTTTTGTGAAGTATATCCTCGGACTTGGGAACAAATCATCATGTGTACCTTTGAGTATTAAGGTCTTGATCCATTTCCTTGATGTCTACCGTTTGGAACAGGTAACACCACCACAATTATTTTAACCAAGACGAAAACGGACGAAAAAAAAAAGCTTCTACAAATATCAAGTATTAATTTTCTCTCTTTACAGGATCTAATACTCTTGGAAATGTGTTTAAATTAATCTGATTTGTTTTCATATATTATCGATCCTTTATAAGAGGACTCGTGGATCCCCCGAGCCTAGCCGGCCATTTTGTTTACATTTTTCGGTCGCTCTAAAATACCATTAAAACAATATTGAGTATAAACGTTTGGCTCAACTGATGATCTCAAACATGTCCCAACATTTTTTTTGCCTCAACTCCACATTCTGTAACTTATTTAGGTAGATGTCCCTCACTACACATACACTGGACTATGTGTAATGTTGCAGCTAATGTGTTATCAAGATATTGCACATTATAAGTTCATGTGTGGTCATTATTATATCAAACGGAGGAATTTTAAAGAGCTATTACACCACCTGTATCATTAGTTGTCGCCAGGTGAAGGAATATTTAGGTAGATTATATTTTATTTACTGTAATTAAAGTTTCAATACCTAAGACGTTTCACTATAAGAGTCTTTCAACCTCAGGTAAGGTCTTAAGACTTTCTACTCTAGGTCTTACACCCTGGAGTAGCTGTATCGTCCACATAGGTAATTACTCCACAAGGAACCACAAGTTACACCTTGATGTAATACTTCATTTACTGCCAAACTTTATCGGGAAATATTTTTTCACAAAGAATTTCAAGTTACAATTTCACATAATAAGTCACATTACAAACGTTCCTTCGGCTTACAGTTAAACTTTGCAATGTCAAGATATTTTTTTCACTGCAGAGGAAAGTATCCGTCATCATCATCATCACCACACACACACACACACACACACGCGCGCGCGCGCGCGCGCGCGCGCAAAGACAAAACTTCTGTATCCAGATTCTCTAAAGTTTATAAATTAAATTCTTCCCTACAATTAAACAGACAATACATCTATTAATCATAGAGTATGTGAACAATATCGACGCCATATTGGTTACCATCTTTGAGTCATATAATTAGTTAGCTACATAGTGTTAATTATTTAGTTAAATAGGAAAAATAATCTACTAGCGTGTGTTGTGACCAAAATAAATCAACATTGTATTTACTTTCTCCTCCAGGGGGCACTAAGTCTAGAAAAATGACACAATTGACATCTACATAAAGTGACTGACCAAGGGTAGATATTGGCTACCTTTTGTGTTACTTTGAGGTCGTAAGAACACACAGAGCTGCTCTTAAGGATGTTTACCACAATACACCTCAACCAGTTTCTCATTCACAAAAGTCAAATAATAAATCTGGTTCAAAAGATACACCGTAAATTTTATTAGAATACAATAATCAATTACTGTATTATTGCATTGAGGCGAATAGTCTTATGATGTTAAGATGTCTTCTTAAGCCACGAAGGTAAACAAAAGGTATTCAATATCTGCCTTGGTTGACGATGATCTGTAGACGTTAGCAAGTCCTCCTCCTCCTGCTCTCGAGTAAGGTAAAGAAGGCCTCACCTGACCAAAATTGTTAATTAAGATAGATTACATGAAGATTAACCCTCCCAGCTTATTTCAACTAATGATTAACCTAACGCTACATGGGAAGTTAAGTTAGGTTAGATTAAGTTAGGTTAGGTTAGGGTAGGGTAGGGTAGGGTAGGGTAGGGTAGGGTAGGGTAGGTCAGGTCAGGTCAGTTCAGGTCAGGTCAGGTCAGGTCAGGTCAGGCAGTGCCAGTGTAGTTAATCTTGAGGTTAAATAAACTAGAGGCTAATCTTCACATGAGCCAGTAAGACACTTTGACGGAGGCGGTTACGTACAACAGGAAAGCTCTGATAACATATAATGTACAGTATATACCGTTTAAGTTGCGTCAGCAGCTCTATACACCACTTATTGACCTACTCATTCACTGCCGTAGAAATATTTACTTCTAACAGGTTTCTATATGGATCCCAGTCATTATAATACGACCTTGTAAAATCAAATGATCTAAATTAAACTAAACTTATCCAAATTAAACTTATTAGCTAACAAATCCTTCTAAAACACGATATATGTAAATCAAAAGTTCTAAATTCAACTTAACTTATCGTAATATAACTATTATAACTAAACCATTTAAATTAAACCTAACCTAAACACCTCAAGTGCCACAAACAGAAGGAAAAAACACCTTTAATATTATCGTGTAAGAAGCCCCTGTAACCCACTAACTCAAGGTAATGCATCTATATCAATCTACCTGCGTCGGAAGCTCTATACGTGACTATGATCGTTACCCACTGCTGGAGAACATTTGTACTTCTATAATTACCCCTGGAGAAACAATGCACCAATTTACGATTTATTTATTTTATTTTTCATTTATTTTTTATTCTTGGTCCATACTGTAAACACCGCCCGCTTGTGAGTCCCGTCAACCATTTTGTTCTAACTTTCGGGGATTCTAAAATAAACTATAAATAAATAAATAAATAAATAAATAAATAAAACGAGCATCTTTTGTTTTTCTAACCCATGAGCTGTGAGTCTTCATTATATACTTCAACATGACTGTAAACTAAGGCTAGAGAGGGTGTGTACAGTACTAGTGGAGCCAAGACGAGAAGGTATTTCAAATCCCTAAAGGGTTTTACAAGTGGAGAGTCTTACAAGTGGAGGGTCTTACAGGTGGAGGGTCTTACAAGTGGATGGTCTTACAGGTGGAGGATTTTAATAAGGATAAATACAGCAAGTCTTACAGTTGAATCAGCCAAGTCGAGGAAAACTCTTAAGAGTCATGTAACTTCTACCTGATGTTACCTGTAATCAAGCTAAGGTATATGTAAGAAGAATATTATCTCGTTACTATCCATTCCTCTTCCGCTATCCTGCGAGGTGGTGTATTAATAGGCACAGATACTCATGATAAGAAGGAATAAAGAGGAAGACGCAAGATACCTATAAAATGCGACAGAATATACCTACACATGCGTAATCCTAACCCATCCCAACCCAACCCAACCCTATCCTACCCTCAGCTTCACCACAGTACACAAAGTCATTCTTGGTATCAGAGTGACGCATAAACACCCTGTATCGCCTAAGACACATTTGAATCGGATGGTTCGTTGGCGGTTTTATTTCTTCGGTATAAACCAGTGAAGCAATTAGTTCGTGGGAACAGCGAGTCAAAATACTTCATATCAGCTTCGTTTACGACCTCCAGCTGATATTTACTTCTGTTGTCTATATCAATCACATTTTATAATGAAAACAAAAATATGGTTAGTTACTTATAAATGAAAATAAATCATACTTAGATACTTAGGAGTGGGGAAAAAAGATACTTAAGATACTTAAAAATGAAAACACTCTTTGATACTTAAATTAGGACAAAATAAACGGACATAAAGATTTAACTATGGGCGGTGGATATTACGACATGTACCGGCTATCAATACAGAGGCGCTATTTAGCCGTGAAGTTCTCTCAGAAACCCAACAAGACAATATGTGGTCACGTAAAAATTTCAGGTTAATTTTTAACACCATCCGTCATTTTAAACCTTGGCACCTGTAGATTAAGAAAATATATGGTGATATTATTTCTGATGGGATAAAGGTCGTATTTGTCCAGAGAAGTAACAGAGGAAAAAAATCACTTGAGAGGCATGACGCACAGAATGTCTAAGGTGATAAAAGATCATATACTACCATTTGGGTTTTCAAATTAAGTTCATTACATAAAATATCAAACTCATAAAGATTACAAAAGAACAGAACACCATGAGCTCTCTACGGCTATTGTCAGCTGTCAATATGCTGATGTACAGAAGCTACACAATGTTATTGGTGACTGTAATCCCAGGAAAATGATGCTCTTATAAACTTGGTAACTGGAGCTGTAATGCCAGAAAATGCCAAATATGACAATCTATGTGCATGTGAAGTTGGAAGACAAAATTATGAAAATTTTGTCAAGGAACGTATTGTTGGTCCATTGGGCATCTGGGAAAAGCTGTCCAAGGTTAATCTACTGTCGTAGAAAGCAGCAAATAAGACTTCAACCATCAAATTGTTATCACAAGTTATAGAACTTAAGCAGGACATACAGTATATGCATCACAGAAGGGCAGCACTGTACATATCAAGTCACTAGACACTGATGTGTTTGGCATATTAAAGCAGCCTCAACTTGGAGAAAATACAAGTATGATAACAGGAACTGGTGAGCGACGACACATTGGGCAGAGAGCCTTACAGGTTTCCATGCCTTCACAGAATCTGACTGCATTGGAAAATTTGTTGGCAAAGGAAAGAAAGCATGTTGGAGCACTTTGATGAAATCTAACACAAAAGTCCTAGATACATTCAAGATGCTGAGTAGACCAAATGCCCTCCAGCAGACATGTACAGTATATTGGTCTAGAGGAATTTGTATTTAAGCTCTACTGTCCACGAATGACTTTCACTAAACTGTCAAAACTTAGATGGCATCTCTTCAAGATAACGCAGGCAGAAGCTGGAGAACTACCAGCGACTGCAGCAACTCTAAAGTATCATATATTGAGAGGAAGGTATCAAGCTCTTCTGTGGTCTTGTGATGCAGACAGTGAAATGCTTTCACAATTAGAGCATGGCTGGAAGATTGACAATGACTGTTTCATACTAGTAATATCAGACCAACCACCAGCTCCAGAAGCAATCACAGAACTTGATAAATGTGGATGTGGCGTCAGGAAATGTGGATCATTG
>NW_024738525.1:0-52712 GCF_018991925.1 Homarus americanus
GTATAGTAATGTCTCCTGATCGAGTATAACAAAGTCCCCTGGTCGAGTATAACAAAGTACCCTCATCGAGTATAACAAAGTCCCCTTATCGAGCATAACAAAGGCCCCTGGTCGAGTATAACAAAGCCCCCCTCATCGAATATTACAAAGTCCCCTGATCAAGTATAACAAAGTCCCCTGATCGAGTATAACAAAGTCCCCTGGTCGAGTATAACAAAGACCCCTGATGGAGTATAAGAAAGACCCTGATGGAGTATTACAAAGTCCCTTGATCGAGGAAAACAAAGCCCCCTCCACGAGTATAACAAAGTCCCCTCATCGAGTATAACAAAGTCCCTTGATCGAGTATAACAAAGGCCCCTGATCGAATATAACAACGGCCCCCGGTTGAGTATAACAAAGCATCTTGATCGTGTATAACAAAGTCCCCTGATCGTGTATAACACATCCCCCTGATAGAGGATAACATATCCCCTGATCGTGTATAACAAAGTTCCCTGGTCGAGTATAACAAAGTCCCCTGATCGAGTATAACAAAATCCTCAGATCGAGTATAACAAAGTCCCCTGGTCGAGTAAAGAAAGTCCTCAGATCGAGTATAATAAAGCCCCCTGGTCGAGTATAACAAAGTCCCCTGATCGAGTATAACAAAGTCCCCTGGTCGAGTATAACAAAGTCCCCTAATCGAGTATAACAAAGTCCTCAGATCGAGTATAACAAAGTCCTCTGGTCGAGTATAACAAAGTCCCCTGGTCGAGTATAACAAAGTCCCCTAATCGAGTATAACAAAGGCCCTTGATTGAGTATAATAAAGGCCCCTGATCGAGTATAACAAAGCACCCTCAATGAGTATAACAAAGTTCCCTGGTCGAGTATAGCAAAGTCTCCTGATCGAGTATAACAAAGCCCCCTGGTCGAGTTTAACAAAGTCCCCTGATCGAGTATAACAAAGTCCCCTGGTCGAGTATAACAAAGTACCCTGATCGAGTATAACAAAGTCCTCTGATCGAGTATAACAAAGTCCCCTGGTCGAGTATAACAAAGTCCCCTGGTCGAGTATAACAAAGTCCCCTGATCGAGTATAACAAAGGCCCTTTATTGAGTATAATAAACGCCCCTGATCGAGTATAACAAAGTCCCCTGCTCGAGTATAACAAAGTCCCCTGATCGAGTATAACAAAGGCCCTTGATTGAGTATAATAAAGACCCTTGATCGAGTATAACAAAGTCCCCTGATCGAGTATAACAAAGTCCCATGGTCGAGTATAACAAAGTCACCTTATCGAGTATAACAAAGGCCCATGATCGAGTATAACAAACGCCCCCGGTTGAGTATAACACATCCCCTGATCGAGTATGACATATCCCTTGATCATGTATAACAAAGTTCCCTGGTCGAGTATAGTAATGTCCCCTGATCGAGTATAACAAAGGCCCCTGACCGAGTATAAAAAAGCCCCCTGTTTAGTATAACAAAGCCTCTTGATCGAGTATAACAAAGTCCCTTGTTCGAGTATAACACATCCCCTAATCGAGTATAACATATCACCTGATCGTGTATAACTAAGTTCCCTGGTCAAGTATAGTAATGTCCCTGATCGAGTAAAACAACCCCCCTGATCGAGTATAACAACGTCCCCTGGTCAAGTATAACAAAGTCCCCTGATCGAGTATAACAAAGTCCCATGGTCGAATATAACAAAGTCACCTGATCGAGTTTAACAAAGCCTCCTGATCGAGTATAACAATGTCCCCTGTTGGAGTATAACAAAGCCTCTTGATCGAGTATAACAAAGTCCCCTGATAGAGTATAACACATCCCCTAATCGAGTATAACATATCACCTGATCGTGTATAACAAAGTTCACTGGTCTAGTATAGTAATGTCCCCTCGATCGAGTATAACAAAGCCCTGATCGAGTATAACAAAGTCCTCTGATCGAGTATAACAAAGTCCCCTGATCGAGTATAACAAAGTCCCATGGTCGAATATAACAAAGTCACCTGATCGAGTATAACAAAGCCTCCTGATCGAGTATAAATAAAGTCCGGATCGAGTATAACACATCTCTGATCGAGTATATAACATATCCTGATCGTGTATAACAGTTCCCTGGTTGAGTATAGTAATGTCTCCCTGATCGAGTATAACAAAGTCCCCTGATCGAGTATAACAAAGTACCTCCTGGTCGAGTATAACAAAGTCCCCGATCGAGTATAACAAAGTCCTCTGATCGAGTATAACAGTCCCCTGATCGCCAGATAACAAAAGGCCCCTCGTCGATATAACAAAGTCCCATGGTCGAGTATAACAAAGTCACCTATCGAGTATAACAAAGCCTCCTTGATCGAGTATAACAAAGACCCCTGATCGAGTATATCAAAGCCCCCTATCGAGTATAACATATCCCCTGATCGCAAGTAACAAAGTTCCTGGTTGAGTATAGTAATGTTCCCGATCGAGTATAACAAAGCCCCTGGATCGAGTATAATAAAGGCCCTCTACTGAGTATAACAAAGTCCTGATCGAATATAAAAACTCCCTGATCAGCAAAGAAAGTCACCTGAACGTGTATAACAAAGTCCTATAATCGAGCATAACAAATGCCACTGGTCAAGGACCCATGTCGAGATAACAAAGTCCCTGATCGAGTATAACAAAGCCCAATCATCGAGTATAACAAAGTCCCTTGATCGAGTATAACAAAGTCCCTAATCGGTATATCAAAGCCCACTCATCGAGTATAACAAAGTCCCTGGATCGAGTATAACAAATTCCTTGTTCGAGTATAACAAACGCCCTCGTCGAGTATAACAAAGTCCCTCATCGAGTATAACAAAGTCCCTGGTCGAGTATAACAAAGTCCCTCATCGAGTATAACAAAGTCCCCTTATCGAGCATAACAAAGATCCCTGGTCGAGTATAACAAAGCCCCTCATCGAATTTTACAAAGTCCCCTGATCAAGTATAACAAAGTCCTCTGATCGAGTATAACATTGTCCCTGAACGAGTATAACAAAGACCATGATGGAGTATAACAAGGTCCCCTGATGGAGTATAACAAAGTCCCTCATCGAGTATAACACAGTCACCTAATCGAGTATAACAAAGTCCCTGATCTAGTATAACAAAATCCTGATCGAGTATAGCAAAGGCTCTGATCGAGTATAACAAATGCCCTCGAGTATAACAAAGTCCCTAATCGAATATAACAAAGCCCTGATCGGGTATATCAAAGCCCTCATCGAGTATAACAAAATCCCTAATCGAGTATAACAAAGTCCCTGGTCGAATATATTAGCCTTGATCGAGTATAACAAAGCCCTGATCTAGTATAACAAAGTCCTCTCATCGACCATAACAAAGGATCCTGGTCGAGTATAACAAAGCCCCTGATCGAGTATAACAAAGTCCTTCATCTAGTATAACAAAATCCCTGATCGAGTATAGCAAAGGCCCTGATCGAGTATATAACAAAGTCCCCAAATCGAGTATAACAAAGTCCCCTGGTCAAATATAATAAAGGCCCCTGATCGAGTATAGCAAAGTCCCTGATCTAGTATAACAAAGTCCCATGGTCGAGTATAACAAAGTCCCACGGTCGAGTATAACAAAGGCCCTGATCGAGTATAACAAAGCCTCGTTGAGTATAACAGCTCTTGATCGAGTATACAAAGTCCCTGATAGAGTATAACATCCCCTAATCGAGTATAACATAACACCTGATCGTGTATAACAAAGTTCCTGGTCTATAGTAATGTCCCCTGATCGAGTATAACAAAGCCCTGATCGAGTATAACAAAGTCCTCTGGTTACAGTCGAAACAAGCCTGTCGATATAACTTGAGATAACAAAGCCTCTGATCGAGTATAACAAAGTCCCTTGATAGAGTATAACACATCCTAATCGAGTATAACATATCCCTGATCGTTATAACAAAGTTCCCTGGTCTAGTTAGTAATGTCCCTGATCGAGTATAACAACCCTGATCGAGTATAACAAAGTCTCGGTCGAGTATAACAAAGTCCCCATCGAGTATAACAAAGACCCATGGTCGAATATAACTAAGTCACCTGATCGAGTATAACAAAGCCTCCTGATCGAGTATAACAAAGTCCTTGATCGAGTATAACACATCCCTGATCGAGTATAACATATCCTGATCGTGTATAACAAAGTTCCTGGTCAAGTTTAGTAATGTCCTGATCGAGTAAAACAAACCCCTGATCGAGTACAACAAAGTCCCTGGTCGAGTATAACAAAGTCCCTCATCGAGTATAACAAAGTCCCATGGTCGAATATAACAAAGTCACCTGATCGAGTTTAACAAAGCCTCCTGATCGAGTATAACAAAGTCCCTGATCGAGTATAACACATCCCTGATCGAGTATAACATATCACCTGATCGTGTATAACAAAGTTCCCTGGTCTAAGGCAAGAAAGACCCTGATGGAGTATTACAAAGTCCCTGATCGAGGAAAATGGTGCCTCCTCCACGAGTATAACAAAACCCTCATCGAGTATAACAAAGTCCCTTGATCGAGTATAAACAGCGTCTCTGATCGAATATATAACAACGGCCCTGGGTTGAGTATACCAAAGCATCTTGATCGTGTATAACAAAGTCCTCTGATCGTGTATAACACATCCCCCTGATAGAGGATAACATATCCCCTGATCGTATAACAAAGTTCCTGTCGAGTATAACAGTCCTTGACTGAGTATATAACAAAGTCCTCAGATCGAGTATAACAAAGTCCCTGGTCGAGTAAAAGAAAGTCCTCAGATCGAGTATAATAAAGCCCCCTGGTCGAAAGTATAACAGTCCCTGGATCGAGTATAACAAAACCGGTCGAGTATAACAAAGTCCCCTAATCGAGTATAACAAAGTCCTCAGATCGAGTATAAATAAGTCCTCTGGTCGAGCAGCAACAGCGGTCCCCTGGTCGAGTATAACAAAGTCCCTCAATCGAGTATATAACAAAGGCCCTTGATTGAGTATATAATAAAGGCCCTGATCGAGTATAACAAAGCACCCTCAATGAGTATAACAAAGTTCCTGGTCGAGTATAGTTCTGATCGAGGATAAACAAAGCCCCTGGTCGAGCTTAACAGTCCCTGATCGAGTATAACAAAGTCCCTGGTCGAGTATATAACAAAGTACCCTGATCGATATAACAAAGTCCTTGATCGAGTATATAACAAAGTCCCTGGTCGAGTATAACAAAGTCCCTGGTCGAGTATAACAGTTCCGATCGAGTATAACAAAGGCCCTTTATTGAGTATAAATAAACGCCCTGATCGAGTATAACAAAGTCCCCTGCCTGAGTATAACAAAGTCTCAGATCGAGTATATAACAGCGTCTTGATTGAGTATAATAAAGACCCTTGATCGAAAGTATAACAAAGTCCTGATCAGAGTATAACAAAGTCCCATGGTCGAGCATAACAAAGTCACCTTATCGAGTATAACAAAGGCCCATGATCGAGAGAACAAACGCCCCCGTTGAGTATAAACACATCCCCTGACTGAGATGACATACTCCTTGACTATGTATAACAAAGTTCCCTGGTCGAGTAGGCACGTCCCCTGATCGAGTATAACAAAGGCCCTGACCAAAAGAGCATAACAGTTCTTGATCGAGATAACAAAGTCCCTTGTCTGGAGAGCAATTACATCCCTAATCGAGTATAACATATCACCTGATCGTGTATAACTAAGCCTTCGGTCAAGTATAGTAATGTCCCTGATCGAGTAAACAACCTCTGATCGAAAGTATAACAACGTCCCTGGTCGAGTATAACAAAGTCCCCTTGATCGAGTATAACAAAGTCCCATGGTCGAATATATAACAGTCACCTGATTGTTTAAAGCTTCCTGATCGAGTATAATAATGTCTCCTGATCGAGTATAACACATCCTCATCGAGTATATATCCTTGGATCAGTATATAACAAAGTTCCTTATATAGTAATGTCTCCTGATCGAGTATAACAAAACCCTGATCGAGTATAACAGCAATTGGTCGAGTATAACAAGTCCATTGATCGAGTATAACAAAGTCCCTGATCGAGTATATCAAGCCCTCATCGAGTATAACAGTCCCCTGATCGAGTATAACAAAGTCCTGTGGTGGAGTATAACAAAAGTCACCTTTATCGAGTATAACAAAGCCTCCTGATCGAGTATAACAGTCTTGACTTATATATCAAAGCTCCTCATCAGGCATCAGTCCCCTGATCGAGTATAACAAAGTCCCTGTCTATAATGAAGTCCTCAAATTATAACAAAGTCTCCTGGCTCAAATATAATAAAGGCCCCGATCGAGTATAGTAAAGTCCCCTGATCTAGTATAACAAAGTCCCATGGTCGAGTATAACAAAGTCCCATGATCGAGTATAACAAAGGCCCCTTACCGAGTATACCAAAGCCCCCTGCTGAGGCAACAAAGCTCTTGATCGAGTATAACAGTCCTCACATCCCTAATCGAGTATAACATATCACCCGATCGCAATCAAGTTCTGGTCTAGTATAGTAATGTCCCCTGATCGAGTATAACAAAGCCCCTGATCGAGTATAACAAAGTCCTCTGATCGAGTTTACCAAAGCTCATCGAGAGTAATGTCCATGGTCGAATATAACAAAGCCTCCTGATCGAGTATAACAAACCTTGATCGAGGCGCAACACATCCCCTGATCGAGTATAACATATCCCTGATCGTATATGACAGTTCCATGGTCGAATATATAACAAAGTCACCTGATCGAGTATAACAAAGCCTCCTGGATCGGTAACAAAACCCGATCGAGTATAACATCCCCTGATCGAGTATAACATATCCTGATCGTGCGATGTTCCTGGTTGAGTATAGTAATGTCTCCCTGATCGAGTATAACAAAGTCCCTGATCGAGTATAACAAAGTACCCTGGTCGAGTAACAAAGTCCCCTGATCGAGTATAACAAAGTCCTCTGATCGACCACTATAACAAAAGTCCCCTGATTGCGTATATAACAAAGGCCCCTGTCGAGTATAACAAAGTCCCATGGTCGAGTATAACAAAGTCACCTTATCAAGTATAACAAAGCCTCCGTATAACAAAGTCCCTGATCGAGTATAACACATCCCTGATCGAGTATGCTAACATATCCTCCACCGTATAACAAAGTTCCTGGTTGAGGTAGTAATGTTCCTGATCGAGTATAACAAAGCTCCCCACTGAGTATAATAAAGGCCTCATCGAGTATACCTACAAAGTCCTTCGGATCGAATATAAAACTCCCTGATCGAGTAAAACAAAGTCACCTGATCGTATAACAAAGTCCTATAATCGAGTATTACAAAGGCCACTGGTCAAGCATAACAAAGGACCCATAAGCCGAGCATAACAAAGTCCCCTGATCGAGTATAACAAAGCCCAATCATCGAGTATAACAAAAACCCTGATCGAGTATAACAAAGTCCCCCTGATCGAAGTATATCAAAGCCTCTCATTCGAGGAAACAAAGTCCCTGATCAGATATGGCACGTCCTCGGCTCAGTATAACAGTCCTGATCGAGGCAAAGTCCCTGATCGAGTATAACAAAGTCCCCACCGAGTATATAACAAAGGCCCCCATGGAGTAAAAGAAAGACCCTGATGGAGTATTACAAAGTCCCTTGATCGAGGAAAACAAAGCCCTCAACGAGTACGAAAGTCCCCTGATCGAGTATAACAAAGTCCCTTCGAGTATAACAAAGTCCCTGATCGAGTATAACAAAGTCCCTTGATCGAGTATAACAAAGGCCCCTGATCGAATATAACAAAGGCCCCCGGTTGAGTATAACATATCCCTGATCGTGTATAACAAAGTTCCTGGTCGAGTATAACAAAGTCCCCTGATCGAGGTATAACAAAGTCCTCAGATCGAGTATAAAAAGTCCCCTGATCGGAGTATAACAAAGTCCCTGTTCGAGTATAACAGGCCCCTCGTCGAGTATCAAAGTCCCCTCATCGAGTATAACAAAGTCCCCTGGTGGAGAATAAAAGTCCCTTGACTATATAACAAAGTCCCTTATCGAGCATAACAAAGGCTCCTGGTCGATATAACAAAGCCCTCATCGAATATTACAATGTCCCCTGATCAAGTATAAAGTCCCCATCGAGTATAACAAAGCCCTGGTCGAGTATAACAAAGTCCCTGATCGATATAACAAAGGCCCCTGATCGAGTATAACAAAGTCCCTTATCGAGATAACAAAGGCCCGGTCGAGTAAAACCCTGGATCGAATATTACAAAGTCCCTGATCATATAAAACGTCCCTGATCGAGTATAACAAAGTCCTTGTCATATAACAAAGGCCCTCATGGAGTAAAAAGAAAGACCCTGATGGAGTATTACAAAGTCACTTGATCGAGGAAACAGCCCCCCTCAACGAAGGTATAACAAAGTCCCTGATCGAGTATAACAAAGTCCCTTGATCGAGTATAACAAAGGCCCCTGATCGAATATAACAAAGGCCCCCGGTTGAGTATAACATATCCCTGATCGTATAACAAAGTTCCCTGGTCGAGTATAACAAAGTCCCCTAATCGAGTATAACAAAGTCCTCAGATCGAGAATAACAAAGTCCCTTGATCGAGTATAACAAAGTCCTCAGATCGAGTATAACAAAGCCCCTAGTCGAGTACGAGTATAACAAAGTCCCTCGATCGAGTATAACAAAAAGTCCCTGGTCGAGTATAACAAAGTCCCCTTGATGGAGTATAACAAAGTCCTCAGGATCGAGTATAACAAAGTCCCTTGGTCGAGTATATAACAAAAGTCCCTGGTCGAGTATATACTGAAAGTCCCCTGATCGAGTATAACAGCGCCCATGATCGAGAGTATATAACAAACGCCCCCGGTTGAGTATAACACATCCCCTGATCGAGTATAACATATCCTAATCGTATAACAAAGTTCTTGGTCGAGTATAACAAAGTCCCATGGTCACATAACAAAAGGACCCAGGCGTTTTGCAACAAAGTCCCCGATCGGTATAACAAAGCCCAATCATTTATATAACAAAGTCCCTTGATCGAGTATAACAAAGTCCCCTGATCGAGCATATCAGCTCAGTAGAATAACAACAAGTCCCCTGATCGAGTATAACAAAAATCCCTGGTCGAGTATAAACAAAGTCCCCTGATCGCTATAAAAGTCCCCTGATCGAGTATAACAAAGTCCCTGTCGAGTATAACAAAGGCCCCTCATGGAGTGCAGAAAAGACCCTGATGAGTATTACAAAGTCCCTTGATCGAGGACAACAAAGCCCTCAACGAGTATATAACAGTCCCCTGATCGAGTATAACAAAGTCCCTTGATCGAGTATAACAAAGGCCCCTGATCGAATATATAACAAAGGCCCCGGTTGGAGTATAACATATCCCTGACGTATAACAAAGTTCCCTGGTCGAGTATAACAAAGTCCCCTGATCGAGTATAAACAGTCTCAGATCGAGTATAACAAAGTCCCCTGATCGAGTATAACAAAGTCCCCTGTCTGAGTATAACAAAGGCCCTCGTCGAGTATAACAAAGTCCCCCATCGAGTATAAATAAGTCCCCTGGCGGAGAATAACAAAAGTCCCCTGATCGAGTATAAATAAAGTCCCTTATCGAGCATAACAAAGGCCCTTGGTCGAGTATAACAAAGCTCCCTCATCGAATATTACAGTCCCTTGATCAAGTATAACAACAAAGTCCCCTGATCGAGTATAACAAAGTCCCTGGTCGAGAGAGCAACAAAGTCCTGATCGAGTATAACAAAGGCCCCTGATCGAGTGGCAACAAAGTCCCCTTATCGAGCATAACAGCGCCCCTGGTCGAGTATATAACAAACCCCTGATCGAATATTACAAAGTCCCCTGATCATATAAAAACGTCCCCGATCGAGTATAACAAAGTCTCGGTCAAGTATAACAAAGGCCCTCGCGGAGTAAAAGAGACCCTGATGGAGTATTACAGTCACTTGATCGAGGAAACAGCCCCCCTCAACGAAAGTATAACAAAGTCCCTGATCGAGTATAACAAAGTCCCTTGATCGAGTATACCGAAAGGCCCCTGATCGAATATAACAAAGGCCCCTGGTTGAGTATAACATATCCCCTGATCGCATAACAAAGTTCTGGTCGAGTATAACAAAGTCCCCTAATCGAGTATAACAAAGTCCTCAGATCGAGACATAACAAAGTCCCTTGATCGAGTATAACAAAAGTCCTCAGATCGAGTATAACAAAGCCCCTAGTCGGTATAACAAAGTCCTGATCGAGTATAACAAAGTCCCTGGTCGAGTATAACAAAGTCCGGATCGAGTATAACAAAGTCCTCAAATCGAGTATAACAAAGTCCCTTGGTCGAGTATAACAAAGTCCCTGGTCGAGTATAACAAAGTCCCCTGATCGAGTATAACAAAGGCCTATGATCGAGTATAACAAACGCCCCTGGTTGAGTATATATAACACATCCTGATCGAAAGTATAACATATCCCTAATCGTATAACAAAGTTCCCTGGTCGAGTATAACAAAGTCCTCTTCTGATCGAGAGCACAAAGTCCTCAGATCGAGTATAAACAGTCCCTTGGTCGAGTATAACAAAGTCCCTGGTCGAGTATACCAAAGTCCCCTGATCGAGTATAACAAAGGCCCTTGATTGGAGTATAATAGCGCCCCTGATCGAGTATAAATAAAGATCCCTGAATGAGTATAACAAAGTCCCCTGATCGAGTATAACAAAGCCCTGGTCGAGTATAACAAAGTCCCCTGATCGAGTATAACAAAGTCCGCTGATCGAGTATAACAGTACGCTGATCGTATAACAAAGTCCTCAGATCGAGTATAACAAAGTCCCTGGTCGAGTATATAACAGTCCCCAGGTCGAGTATAACAAAGTCCCTGATCAAGTATAACAAAAGGCCCTTTTGATTGAGTATAAAGGCCCCTTGATCGAGTATAACAGTCCCTTCGAGTATAACAAAGTCCCCTGATCGAGTATAACAAAGGCCCTCGATTGAGTATATAATAAAGACCCTGATCGAGTATAACAAAGTCCCCTGATCGAGTATAACAAAGTCCCATGGTCGCGTATAACAAAGTCAGCCTGATCGAGTATAACAAAGGCCTTATGATCGAGTATAACAAACGCCCTCGTTGAGTATAACACATCCCCTGATCATATATAACATATCCCTAATCGTATAACAAAGTTCCTCGGTCGAGTATAGTAATGTCCGATCGAGTATAACAAAGTCCCCCGATCATATAACAAACTCCTCGGATCGAGTATAACAAAGTCCCTGAGTGAGCTTTAACAAAGACCATAATGGAGTAAAAACAAAGTCCCTGAGCGAGAAAACAAAGCCCCCTGATCAAGTATAACAAAGTCCCCCATCGAGTATAACAAAGTCGCCTAATCGAGTATAACATATCACCTGATCGTGTATAACAAAGTTCCCTGGTCTAGTATAGTAATGTCCCTGATCGAGTGAAGTAACAAAGACCCTCTATCGAGATATAACAAAGTTCCCTGATCAAGTATAATAGCGCACCTGATCGAGTATAACAAAGTCCCCTGACGGAATATAAAAAACCAGCAAACGTTCCCCGGTCGAGTATAACAAAGTCCTTGATTGCATATAACAAAGTCCCTGGTCGAGTATATACCCCCTGATCGAGTATAGCAAATCACCTGGTCGAGTATAACAAATTCTGATCGAGTATAACAATGTCCCCTGGGTTGAGTATAACAAAAGCGCCCATGATTGAGTATAAAAGGCCCCTCATCGACTATAAATAAAGACTCTCATCGAGTCTAACAAAGTCCTCTGATCGAGATGACAAGGGCCCTTGATCGAGTATAACAAAGGCCCTTAATTGAGTAAAACAAAAGTCCCTGATCGAGTATAACAAAGTCCCATTATCGAGTATATAACAAAGTCCCTGGTCGAGTATAACAAATTCCTTGATGGAGAGCAACAAAGTCCCTGGTCGAGTATAACCAAGGCCCTCAAGGAGTATAACAGCGCCCCTGGTCGAGTATACCAAATCGTGTATAACAAAGTTCCCTGGTTGAGTATAACAAAGTCCCCTGATCGAGTATAACAAAGTCCCCTGGTCGAGTATAACAAATTCCCTTGATCGAGTATAACAAAGTCCCCTGGTCGAGTATAACCAAGGCCCCTCATCGAGTATAACAAAGGCCCCTGGTCGAGTATACCAAAGTCCCCTGGTCGCGGAAAACAAAGCCCCCTCATCGAGTATAACAAAGTCCCCTGATTGAGTATAACAAAGTCCCCTGGTTGACCATAACAAAGGCCCCTGGTCGAGTAAAACAAAGTCCCCTAATCGAATATAACAAAGCCCAATCATCGAGTATAACAAAGTCCCCAGATCGATTATAACAAAGCCCAATCATCGAGTATAACAAAGGCCCCTGATCGAGTATAACAAAGTCCCCTGATCGAGTATAACAAAGTTCCCTGATCGAGTATAACATATCCCCTGATCGTGTATAACAAAGTTCCCTGGTCGAGTATAACAAAGCCCATGATCGAGTATAATAAATGCCCCTCATCGAGTATAACAAAGTACTCTAATCGAATATAAAAAAGTCCCCTGATCGAGTAAAACAAAGTCCCCTGATGGTACCAACAAGTCCTATAATCGGAGTATAACAAAGGGCACTGGTCAAAGCATAACAAAGGGACCCCATGTCGACATAACAAAGTCCCTGATCGAGTATAACAAAAGCCCAATCATCGATTATAATAAAGTCCCTTGATCGAGTATAACAAAAGTCCCCTGATAGAAGGTATATCAAAGCCCTACATCGAGGTATAACAGGTCCTGATCGAGTATAACAAGTCCTGTTCGCGCAACAAAGGCCCCTCGTCTGAGTATAACCAAGTCCTCATCGAGTATAACAAAAGTCCCCTGGTCGGGGTATAGCAAAGTCCTGATGGTATAACAAAGGTCCCCTTATCGAGGCATAACAAAGGCCCTGGTTCGGTATAAAAGCAAAGTCCCCCCTCATCCAGATAATACAAAGTCCCCTGATCAAATTATAACAAAAAGTCCCTGATCGGAGTATAACAAAGTCCCCTGGTCGAGTATAACAAAGGCCCCTGATGGAGTATAAGAAAGACCCTGATGGAGTATTACAAAGTCCCTTGATCGAGGAAAACAAAGCCCCCTCCACGAGTATAACAATGTCCCCTGATCGAGTATAACAAAGTCCCTTGATCGAGTATAACAAAGGCCCCTGATCGAATATAACAAAGGCCCCCGGTTGAGTATAACAAAGCATCTTGATCGTGTATAACAAAGTCCCTTGATCGTGTATAACACATCCCCCTGATAGAGGATAACATATACCCTGATTGTGTATAACAAAGTTTCCTGGTCGAGTATAACAAAGTCCCCTGATCGAGTATAACAAAGTCCTCAGATCGAGTATAACAAAGTCCCCTGGTCGAGTAAACAAAGTCCTCAGATCGAGAATAACAAAGCCCCCTGGTCGAGTATAACAAAGTACCCTGATCGAGTATAACAAAGTCCCCTGGTCGAGTATAACAAAGTCCCCTGGTCGAGTATAGCAAAGTCCCCTGATCGAGTATAACAAAGGCCCTTGATTGAGTATAATAAAGGCCCCTGATCGAGTATAACAAAGCACCCTCAATGAGTATAACAAAGATCCCTGGTCGAGTATAACAAAGTCTCCTGATCGAGTATAACAAAGCCCCCTGGTCGAGTATAATAAAGTCCCCTGATCGAGTATAACAAAGTCCCCTGGTCGAGTATAACAAAGTACCCTGATCGAGTATAACAAAGTCCTCAGATCGAGTATAACAAAGTCCCCTGGTCGAGTATAACAAAGTCCCCTGGTCGAGTATAACAAAGTCCCCTGATCGAGTATAACAAAGGCCCTTGATTGAGTATAATATAGGCCCCTGATCGAGTATAACAAAGCCCCCTGCTCGAGTATAACAAAGTCCCCTGATCGAGTATAACAAAGGCCTTTGATTGAGTATAATAAAGACCCTTGATCGAGTATAACAAAGACCCCTGATCGAATATAACAAAGTCCCATGGTCGAGTATAACAAAGTCACCTTATCGAGTATAATAAAGCCTCCTGATCGAAAGTATAACAACGCCCCGGTTGAGTATATAACACATCCTGATCGAGTATAACATATCCCCTGATCGTGTATAACAAAGTTCCTGGTCGAGTATAGTAATGTCCCTGATCGAGTATAAACAAAGGCCCCTGATCGAGTATAACAAAGCCCCCTGTTGAGTATATAACAAAACCTCTTGATCGAGTATAACAACAGTTCCCCTGATAGAGTATAACACATCCCCTTAATCGAGTATAACATTATATCACCTGATCGTGGTATAACAAAGTCTCCTGGTCTAGTATAGTAATGTCCCCTGATCGAGTATAACAAAGCCCCCTGATCGAGTATAACAAGTCCTCTGATCGAGTATAACACATCCCCTGATCGAGTATAACATATCCCCTGATCGTGTATAACAAAGTTCCCTGGTTGAGTATAGTAATGTCTCCTGATCGAGTATAACAAAGTCCTCTGATCGAATATAAAAAAGTCCCCTGATCGAGTAAAACAAAGTCCCCTAATCGTGTATACCAAAGTCCTATAATCGTGTATAACAAAGGCCACTGGTCAAGCATAACAAAGGACCCATGTGGAGCATAACAAAGTCCCCTGATCGAGTATAACAAAGCCCAATCATCGAGTTTAACAAAGTCCCTTGATCGAGTATAACAAAGGCCCCTGATCGAATATAACAAAGGCCACCGGTTGAGAATAACAAAGCATCGTGATCGTGTATAAAAAAGTCCCCTGATCGTGTATAACACATCCCCCTGATCGAGTATAACATATCCCCTGATCGTGTATAACAAAGTTCCCTGGTCGAGTATAACAAAGTCCCCTGATCGAGTAGAACAAAGTCCTCAGATCGAGTATAACAAAGTCCCCTGGTCGAGAATAACAAAGTCCTCAGATCGAGTATAACAAAGCCCCCTGGTCGAGTATAACAAAGTCCCCTGATCGAGTATAACAAAGTCCCCTGGTCGAGTATAACAAAGTCCCCTGATCGAGTATAACAAAGTCCTCAGATCGAGTATAACAAAGTCCCCTGGTCGAGTATAACAAAGTCCCCTGGTCGAGTATAACAAAGTCCCCTGATCGATTATAACAAAGGCCCTTGATTGAGTATAATAAAGGCCCCTAATCGAGTATAACAAAGCCCCTTCAATGAGTATAACAAAGACCCCTGGTCGAGTATAACAAAGCCCCCTGGTCGAGTATAACAAAGTTCTCTGATCGAGTATAACAAAGTCCCCTGGTCGAGTATAACAAAGTACCCTGATCGAGTATAACAAAGTCCTCAGATCGAGTATAACAAAGTCCCCTGGTCGAGTATAACAAAGTCTCCTGGTCGAGTATAACAAAGTCCCCTGATCGAGTATAACAAAGGCCCTTGATTGAGTATAATAAAGGACCCTGATCGAGTATAACAAAGTCCCCTGCTCGAGTATAACAAAGTCCCCTGATTGAGTATAACAAAGGCCCTTGATGGAGTATAATAAAGACCCTTGATCGAGTATAACAAAGTCCCCTGATCGAGTATAACAAAGTCCCATGGTCGAGTATAACAAAGTCACCTTATCGAGTATAACAAAGGCCCATGATCGAGTATAACAAACGCCCCCGGTTGAGTATAACACATCCCCTGATAGAGTATAACATATCCCCTGATCGTGTATAACAAAGTTCTCTGGTCGAGTATAGTAATGTCCCCTGATCGAGTATAACAAAGCCCCCTGATCGAGTATAACAAAGTCCTCTGATCAGGTATAACAAAGTCCTCTGATCGAGTATAACAAAGTCCCATGGTCGAATATAACAAAGCCCCCTGTTGAGTATAACAAAGCCTCTTGATCGAGTATAACAAAGTCCCTGATAGAGTATAACACATCCCCTAATCGAGTATAACATATATCCTGATCGTGTATAACAAAGTTCCCTGGTCTAGTATAGTAATGTCCCCTGATCGAGTATAACAAAGCCCCCTGATCGAGTATAACAAAGTCCTCTGATCGAGTATAACAAAGTCACCTGATCGAGTATAACAAAGTCCCATGGTCGAATATAACAAAGTCACCTGATCGAGTATAACAAAGCCTCCTAATCGAGTATAACAAAGTCCCCTGATCGAGTATAACACATCCCCTGATCGAGTATAACATATCCCCTGATCGTGTATAACAAAGTTCCCTGGTTGAGTATAGTAATGTCTCCTGATCGAGTATAACAAAGTCCCCTGATCGAGTATAACAAAGTACCCTGGTCGAGTATAACAAAGTCCCCTGATCGAGTATAACAAAGTCCTCTGATAAATTATAACAAAGTCCCCTGAACGCGTATAACAAAGGCCCCTCGTCGAGTATAACAAAGTCCCATGGTCGAGTATAACAAAGTCACCTTATCGAGTGTAACAAAGCCTCCTGATCGAGTATAACAAAGTCCCCTGATCGAGTATAACAAAGGCCCTTGATTGAGTATAATAAAGGCCCCTGATCGAGTATAACAAAGCACCCTCAATGAGTATAACAAAGTTCCATGGTCGAGTATAACAAAGTCTCCTGATCGAGTATAACAAAGCCCCCTGGTCAAGTATAACAAAGTCCCCTAATCGAGTATAACAAAGTCCCCTGGTCGAGTATAACAAAGTACCCTGATCGAGTATAACAAAGTCCTCAGATCGAGTATAACAAAGTCCCCTGGTCGAGTATAACAAAGTCCCATGGTCGAGTATATGGCAAGATATCCCTGATCAAATCTCGCCGAGCACGTTGATTTGGAGTATAATAAAGGCCCCTCATCGAGTATAACAAAGTCCCCTAGACGAGTATAACAAAGTCCTCTGATCGAGTATAACAAAGGCCCTTGATTGAGTATAATAAAGACCACTGATCGAGTATATCAAAGTCCCCTGATCGAGTATAACAAAGTCCCATGGTCGAGTATAACAAAGTCACCTCATCGAGTATAACAAAGGCCCATGATCGAGTATAACAAACGTCCCCGGTTGAGTATAACACACCCCCTGATCGAACATAACATATCCCTGATGTGGCCTCAACAAAGTTCCCTGGTCTGAGAGTATAATGTGTCCTGATCGAGTATAACAAGGCCACCTAATCCCGTTATAACAAAGCCCCTGTTGGTATAACAAGCCTCTGCATTAGAGTATAACAAGTCCCTGATAGAGTATAACACATCCCTAATCCTAAAGTGCAACTTTTCACTGATGGGTATGTAACAAAAGTTCCTGATTAGTATAAGCATGTACTGATGGTATAACAAAGCCCCTAGAATAAAATGCTGCTGTGAGAATCTCTCTGATCAGGTATAACAAAGTCACCTGATCAGAACATATAGTCCATGGTCGAATATATAAATCACTGTTCGGTATATAGGCACTCCTGATCAGGTATAAAGTCCCCTGATCGAGTATAACACATCCCCTGATCGAGTATAACATATCCCCTGATCGTGTATAACAAAGTTCCCTGGTTGAGTATAGTAATGTCTCCTGATCGAGTATAGCAAAGCCCCTTGATCGAGAATAACAAATGTCCCTCATCGAGTATAACAAAGTCCCCTAATCGAATATAACAAAGCCCCCTCATCGATTATAACAAAGGCCACTGGTCAAGCATAACAAAGGACCCTGGTCGAGTGTAACAAAGTCCTCTGATCGATTATAACAAAGCCCTCTCTATCGAGTATAACAAAGTCCCCAAATTGAGTATTACAAAGTCCCCTGGTCAAATATAATAAAGGCCCCTGATCGAGTATAGCAAAGTCCCCTGATCTAGTATAACAAAGTCCATTGGTCGAGTATAACAAAGTCCTATAATCGAGTATAACAAAGGCCACTGGTCAAGCATAACAAAGGACCCATGTCGAGCATAACAAAATCCCCTGATCGAGTATAACAAAGCCCAAACATCGAGTATAACAAAGTCCCTTGATCGAGTATAACAAAGTCCCCTGATCGAGTATATCAAAGCCCCCTCATCGAGTATAACAAAGTCCCCTGATCGAGTATAACAAAGTCCCCTGTTCGAGTATAACAAAGGCCCCTGATCGAGTATAACAAAGTCCCCATATCGAGTATAACAAAGTCCCCTGGTCAAATATAATAAAGGCCCCTGATCGAGTATAGCAAAGTCCCCTGATCTAGTATAACAAAGTCCCATGGTCGAGTATAACAAAGTCCCACGGTCGAGTATAACAAAGGCCCCTGATCGAGTATAACAAAGCCTTGCGTTAAGTATAACAAAGCCTCTTGATCGAGTATAACAAAGTCCCCTGATAGAGTATAACACATCCCCTAATCGAGTATAACATAACACCTGATCGTGTATAACAAAGTTCCCTGGTCTAGTATAGTAATGTCCCCTGATCGAGTATAACAAAGCCTGACTAGGAGAGCAACAAAGTCCTGGTCGAGTAGCGAAAGTCCCCTGATCGAAAGTATGGGCAAAGTCCCATGGTCGAATATAACTAAGTTACCTGATCGAGCGCATATAACAAAGCCTCCATCGAGTATAAATAAAGTCTCCTTTGATTCGAGTATATATCCTGATCGAGTATAAATATATCCTGATCGTGTATAACAAAGTTCGGTCAAGCTAGTAGTAATGTCCTGATCGAGTAAAACAACCCCTGATCGAAAGTATAACAAAGTCCCTGGTCGAGTATAACAGTCCTTAATCGAGTATAACAAAGTCCCATGGTCGAATATAACAAAGTCACCTGACTGAGTTTAACAAAGCCTTAGATCGAGTATAACAAAGTCCTGATTGAAAGTATATAACACATCCCCTGATCGAGTATAACATATCCCTTGATCGTGTATAACAAAGTTCCTGGTTGAGTATAGTAATGCCTCCTGGATCGAAAGTATAACAAAGTCCCTGATCGAGTATAACAAAGTACCCTGGTCGAGTATACGAAAGTCCCCTGATCGCAAGTAACAAAGGCCCTGCCTATAACAAAGTCCCGTATTGGTGCATAAGTCACCATCAGGCAACAGCCTCCCTGATCGAAAGTATATAACAACCCCTGATCGAGTATATCAAAGCCTTCATCGAGTATATCAAAGTCCCCTGATCGAGTATAACAAAGTCCCCTGTTCGAGCAACAAAGGCCCTGGATCGGCGTGTAAAACAAAGTCCCCAAATCGAGTATAAACAAAGTCTCCTGGTCAAATATAACAGCCCCTGACTATGGCGAAGTCCCCTGATCTAGTATAACAAAGTCCCATGGTCGAGAGGATAACAAAGTCCATGATCATATGCAACAAAGGCCCCCCATCGAGTATAAATAAAGCCCTGCTGAGTATGTTTCTTGATCAGAAAGGAAAGTCCCCATAGAGCATAACACATATCCCCTAATCAAGTATAACATATCACCTGGATCGTAAGCAACAAAGTTCTGGTCTAGCATAGTAATGTCCCCTGATCGATACAAATGAAAGTCCCCTGTCGAGTATGCAATATGTCCCCTATCGAGTATAACAAAGTCCCTTATCGAAAGCACATAAACAAAAATTGCTCAGCATAAAGACTTCGATGGAGTATAAGAAAAGACCTTGATGGAGTACAAAGTCCCTTGATCAGAGGTAGAAAAACAAAGCTCCCTCCACGGAGAGCAACAAAGTCCCCCATCATATGTCAAAGTCCCTTGATCGAGTATAACAGCGCCCCATCTAACAGGCAACAGCGCCCCGGTTGAGTATAACAAAGCATCTTGATCGTGGTATATAACAAAGTCCCCTGATCGCAGTATAACACATCTCTGAGAGAATAAATATATCCTGATCGTAGAAACAAAAAGTTCCCTTGGTTTATATAACAAAGTCCTCGATCGAGTATAACAAAGTCTCAGATCATATAACAAAGTCTCCTGGTCGGTAAACAAAGTCCTCAGATCGAGCATATCAAAGCCCCTGGTCAGAGTATAACAAAGTCCCCTGATCGAGTAGGCAGAGTAAAACAACCCCCTGATCGGGTATAACAAAGTCCCCTGGTCGATATAACAAAGTCCCCTGATCGAGGTATAACAAGTCCATGGTCGAATATAACAAAGTCACCTGATCAGTTTAACAAAGCCTCTGATCGAGTATAACAAAGTCCCTGATCGAGTATACATCCCTGATCGAGTATAACATATCCCTTGATCGTGTATAACAAAGTTCCTGGTTGAGTATAGTAATGTGCTCCTGATCGAGGTATAACAAAGTCCCTGATCGGAGTATAACAAAGTACCCTGGTCAGGTATAACAAAGTCCTCATCAGGTATAACAAAGTCCCCTGATCGAGTATAACAAAGTCCCGTGGTCGAGTATAACAAAGTCACCTTATCGAGTATAACAAAGCTTCCTGATCGAGTATAACAAAGTCCTGATCAGTATATCAAAGCCCCTCATCGGTATAACAAAGTCCCTGATCGAGTATAACAAAGTCCCTGTTCGAGTATAACAAAGTCCCCAAATCGAGTATAACAAGTCTCATAACAAAGTCTCCTGGTCAGAAATATAATAAGGCCCCTGATCCAGGTATAGCAAAGTCCCTGATCTAGTATAACAAAGTCCCATGGTCGAGATAACAAAGTCCCATGATCGCGTATAACAAAGGCCCCTGATCGAGTATATAAAGCCCCCGTTGGTATAACAAAGCCTCTTGATCCGAAAGGTATAACAAAAGTCCCCTGATAGAGTATAACACATCCCCTAATCGATATAACATATCACCTGATCGTGTATAACTAAGTTCCCTGGTCTAGTATAGTAATGTCCCTGATCGAGTATAACAAAGCCCCTGATCCGAGTATAACAAAGTCCTCTGATCCGGGTTTAACAAGAATCCCCTCATCGAGTATAACAAAAGATCCCATGGTCGAATATAAACAAAAGCCTCCTTTGATCGAGTATAACAAGTCCCTTGATCGAGTATAACACATCCCCTGATCGAGTATAACATATCCCTGATCTTTGTATAACAAAGTTCCATGGTCGAATATAACAAGTCACCTGATCAGTATAACAAAGCCTCCTGATCGAGTATAACAAAGTCCCTGATCGAGTATAAACACATCCCTGATCGAGTATAACATATCTCCTGATCGTGTATGACAAGGTTCCCTGGTTGAGTATAGTAACGTCTCTGATCGAGTATAACAAGTCCCTGATCGAGGTATAACAAATTACCCTCGTCAGGTATAACAAAGTCCCTGATCGAGTATAACAAAGTCACTCTGATCGACTATAACAAGTCCCTGATCAGCATTATAACAAAGGCCCTCGTCAAGGTATAACAAAGTCCCATGGTCGAGTATAACAAAAGTCACCTTATCAGAAGTATAACAAAGCCTCCTGATCGAGTATAACAAGAGTCCCTGATCCGGGTATAACACATCCCCTGATCGGAAGTATAACATATGCCCTGATCATGTATAACAAAGAGTTCCCTGGTTGAGTATAGTAATGTCTCCTGATCGAGTATAACCAAAGCCCCTGATCGAGTATAATAAAAGGCCCTCATCGAGTATACAAAGTCCTCTGATCGAATATAAAAACTCCCCCGGATCGAGTAAAACAAAGTCACCTGATCGTGTATAACAAGGTCCTATAATCCCGAGTATAACAAAAGGCCACTGGTCAAACGCGCCAACAAAGGACCCATGTCGAACAACAAAAGTCCCTGATCCCGAGTATAAACAAAGCCCAATCATAAGTATAACCAAAGTCCTTGATCGAGTATAACAAAGTCCCTGATGATCCAATTATATCAAAGCCCTCATCGAGTATAACAAAGTCCCCTGATCAGGTATAACAAAAGTCCCTGGTCGAGGTATAGCAAAATCCTGATCGAGGTATAAAAAAAAAGTCCCTGATCGAGTATAACAAAAGGTCCCTGGTCGAGTATAACAAAGGCCCTCATGGAGTGAAAGAAAAGACCTGGTGTAGGGTATAAAAAAAGATCCCTTGATCGAGGAAAACCATCCCCTCAACGAGTATAACAAAGTCCCCTGATCGAGGTATAACAAAGTCCCTTGATCGGTATTACAAGGCCCCTGATCAGATATAACAAAGGCCCCGGTTGGTATAACATATCTGATCGTGTATAACAATGTTCCCTGGTCAGGTATAACAAAGTCCCCTGATCGAGTATAACAAAGTCCTCCAGATCCAAGTATAAAAAGTCCCCTGATCCAGGTATATCAAAGCCCCCCTCATCGGTATAACAAAGGTCCCTAATCGAGTATAACAAAGTCCCTGTTCTAGTATAACAAAAGGCCCTCGTCGAGTATAACAAAGTCCCCTCATCGAGTATAACAAAAGTCCCCTGGTGGGTATAACAAAGTCCCTGATCCGGAGTATAACAAGTCCCCTTATCGAGCAACAAGGGACCCCTGGTCCGGAAGTATAACAAAGCCCCCTCATCCGAATATTACCATGAAGTCCCTGATCAAGTATAACAAAGTCCCTGATCGAGGTATAACCAAAGTCCCCTGGTCCGAAACATAACAAAGTCCCTGATCCGAGAGTACCATAAAGGCCCCTGATCGAGTATAACCAGAATACACTTATCGAGGCATAAAACAAAGGCCTGAAGTCCCTAAAAGGTATAACAAAGCCCCCCTGATCGAAAATTACAAAGTCCCTGATCAGAGTATAAAAAAAGTCCCTGATCGAGTATAAGCAAAGCCCAATCATCGAGTATAACAAAGGATCCTTGATCGAGTATAACAGAATCCCCTGATCGAGGTATATCAAAGCCCCCTCAACGATATAAACAAAGTCCCCTGATCGAGTATAACAAAAGTGCCTTGATCGAGAGTATAACAAGAGCTGATCCGAATATAACAAAGCCCCTAGTCGAGGCAAAAAGTCCCTGATGATCGAGTATAACAAAGTCCCCTGGTCCGAGTATAACAAAAGTCCCTGATCAGCGAGTATAACAAAGTCCTCCAGATCGAGTATAACAAGTCCCCTGGTCGAGTATAACAAAGTCCCCTGGTCAGGTTTAACAAAGTCCCTGATCGAGTATAACAAAGCCCCTGAATGAGTATAACAAAAGTCCCTGGTCGAGTATATAAAGTCCCCTGATCGAGTATAACAAAGCCCTCTGGTCAGAGTATAACAAAGTCCCCTGATCGAGTATAACAAAGTCCGCTGATCCGAGAGTATAACAAAGAATACGCTGATCGAGTATAACCAAAAGTCCTCCAGATCGAGTATAACCAAAAAGTCCCCCAGTCGGTATAACAAAATTACAGGTCGAGTAAAACAAAGTCCCTGATCGGCAGTATAACAAAAGGCCCGCTTGATTGAGTATAATAAAAGGCCCCTGATCGAGTATAACAAAGTCCCCTGCTCAAGTATAACAAAAGTCCCCTGATCCAGGGTTAACAAAGGCCCTTGATTGAGTATAATAAGACCCTTGATCGGGTATAACAAAGTCCCCTGATCCCGAGTAAACAAGAGTCCCATATTGGTCGAGTATAACAAAAGTCGCCTAATCAGCAGGTATAACAAAGGCCCTTGATCCAGGTATAACAAACGCCCTGGTTGAGTATGACCCATCCCTGATCGGAGGCATAACATATCCCTAATCGTGTATAACAAAGGGGATTCCTGGTCGAGTAAAGTAATGTCCCTAATCGAGAGTATAACAAAGACCCTCATCGAGTATAACAAAGTCCCTGATCCAAGTATAAAAAAGTCCTCGGATCAGTATAACAAAGTCCCCTGATCGAGTATAACAAAGAGCATAATGGAGTAAAACAAGTCCCCTGATCGAGGAAAACAAAGCCCCTGATCGAGGTATAACAAGAAGTCCCTCATCAGGTAACAAAGTCGCCCTAATCAATTATAACATATCCACCTGATCTCGTGTATAACAAAAGTTCCCTGGTCTAGTATAGTAATGTCCCTGATCGAGTATAACAAAGACCCTCATCGAGTATAACAAAAGTCCCCTGATCAAGAGTATAATAAAGGCACCTGATCCCGAGTATAACAAAGTCCCCTGACCGAATATAAGAATCCCCTCATCGGAGTAAATCAAAGTCCCTGGTCGAGTATAACAAGGCCCCCCGGTTGAGGTATTACAAAGCCTCTTGATCCAGTATAACAAAAGTCCCCTGATCGGTATAACACATCCCTGATCGGTATAACATATCACCTGATCGTGTACATAACAAAGTTACCTGGCCTAGTATAGTAATGTCCCTGATCGAGTATAACAAAAGGCCCTCATCGGAAATTACCTAACAAAGTCCCTGATCAAGTATAATAAAGGCGCCCGATCGAGTATAACAAAATCCCCTGATCGAATATAAAGTCCGATCATCGGAGTAAATGAAAGTCCTGGTCGAGTAACACAAAAGTCTGATTGCATATAACAAAGTCCCCTGGTCGAGTATAACAAATTCCCTGATCGAGTATAGCAAAATCACCTGGTCGGAAGGTACGCTTTCATTTACACAGATCCGGTATAACAAAGTCCGTGGTTGGCGGAAGTATAACAAAGGCCATGATCGAGAATAACAAAGGCCCATAATAAAGCGTATAACAAAGTCCCTGATCGAGTATATAACAAAGTCCCCTGGTCGAGTATAACCAAGGCCCTCATCGAGTAACAAGGCCCCCCGGCTAGTATAACAAAGAAACCTCCTCATCGAGAATAACAAAAGTCCCCTTATCCGAGCATAACAAAGGCCCCTGAGCGAGCATAACAAAGCCCCGTGATCCGAATAATACAAAAGTCCTAATCAAGTATAACAAAGTCCCTGGTCGAGTATAACAAATTCCCTTGATCGAGAACAACAAAAAGACCCTCGTCGACTAAAAACACATATCGGGATCGAGTATAACATATCCCTGATGGAGTGTATAACAAGTTCTGATCCGAGGTATACTAATGTCCCCTAATCGATTATAACAAAGGCCCTGATCGAGAGTATAACTAAAAGTCCCCTTATCGAGTATAACAAGGCCCTGGTCGAGTATAACAAAGCCCCCCTGATCGAATATTACAAAAGTCCCTGATCAAGTATAAACAAAATCCCTGATGAGTATAAAAAAGTCCTTGTCGGGTATAACAAAAGTCCCTTGATCCGAGTATAACAAAGCAACCTGGTCAATTATAACAAAGCCCCTGATCCCGAGTATAACAAAAGTCCCTGATCGAGTATAACAAAAGTCCCTGATCGAGTGTAATAAAGCCCCCTTACCGAGTATAACAAATAACCTGATCAGTATATCAAACCCTGGTCGAGAGTATAATAAGCCCCTGATGATATAGTATTACAAATGCCCCTCATCGAGTATAACAAGTCCCTAATCGAATATAACAAAAGCCCCTGATCGAGAGTATAACAAAGTCCCTAGTTGAGCCCTGGTCGGTTAAAACAATCCCTGATCGAGTACAACAAAGTCCCCTGGTCGAGTATAACAAAGTCCGCAGATCGAGTATAACAAAGTCCTCTGATCGAGTATAACAAAGTCCCCTGATCGTGTATAACAAAGTCCCCTCGTCGAGTATAACAAAGTCCCATGGTCGAGTATAACAAAGTCACCTTATCGAGTATAACAAATCCTCCTGATCGAGTATAACAAAGTCCCCTGATCGAGTATAACACATCCCCTGATCGAGTGTAACATATCCCCTGATCGTGTATCACAAAGTTCCCTGGTCGAGTATAACAAAGCCCCTGATCGAGTATAATAAAGGCCCCTCATTGAGTATAACAAAGTCCTCTGATCGAATATAAAAAAGTCCCCTGATCGAGTAAAACAAAGTCCCCAGATAGTGTATAACAAATTCCTATAATCGAGTATAACAAAGGCCACTGGTCAAGCATAACACAGGACCCATGTCGAGCATAACAAAGTCCACTGATCGAGTATAACAAAGCCCAATCATCGAGTATAACAAAGTTCCTTGATCGAGTATAACAAAGTCCCCTGATTGAGTATATCAAAGCCCCCTTATCGAGTATAACAAAGTCCCATGATCGAGTATAACAAAGTCCCCTGTTTGAGTATAACAAAGGCCCCTGATCGAGTATAACAAAGTCCCCAAATCGAGTATAACAAAGTCCCCTGGTCAAATATAATAAAGGCCCCTAATCGAGTATAGCAATGTCCCCTGATCAAGTATCACAAAGGCCCATGGTCGAGTATAACAAAGTCCCTTGATCGAGTATAACAAAGGCCCCTGATCGAGTATAACAAAGCCCCCCGTTGAGTATAACAAAGGCTCTTGATCGAGTATAACAAAGTCCCCTGATAGAGTATTACACATCCCGGGATCGAGTATAGCATATCACCTGATCGTGTATAACAAAGTTCCCTGGTCTAGTATAGTAATGTCCCCTAATCGAGTATAACAAAGCCCCCTGATCGAGTATAACAAAGTCCTCTGATCGAGTATAACAAAGTCCCCTGATCGAGTATAACAAAGTTCCATGGTCGAATATAACAAAGTCACCTGATCGAGTATAACAAAGCCTCCTGATCGAGTATAACAAAGTCCCTTGATCGAGTATAACACATCCCCTGATCGAGAATAACACATCCCCTGATCGTGTATAAGAAAGTTCCCTGGTCAAGTATAGTAATGTCCCTGATCGAGTATAACAACCCCCCTGATCGAGTATAACAAAGTCCCCTGGTCGAGTATAACAAAGTCCCCTGATCGAGTATATCAAAGTCCCATGGTCGAATATAACAAAGTCATCTGATCGAGTATAACAAAGCCTCCTCATCGAGTATAACAAAGTCCCTTGATCGAGTATAACACATCCCGTGATCGAGAATAACACATCCCCTGATCGTGTATAAGAAAGTTCCCTGGTCAAGTATAGTAATGTCCCTGATCGAGTATAACAACCCCCCTCATCGAGTATAACAAAGCACCCTGGTCGAGTATAACAAAGTCCCCTGATCGAGTATACCAAAGTCCTCTGATCGAGTATAACAAAGTCCCCTGATCACGTATAACAAAGGCCCCTCGTCGAGTATAACAAAGTTCCATGGTCGAGTATAACAAAGTCACCTTATCGAGTATAACAAAGCATCCTGATCGAGTAAAAAAAGTCCCCTGATCGAGTATAACACATCCCCTGAACGAGTATAACACATCCCCTGATCGTGTATAACAAAGTTCCCTGGTTGAGTATAGTAATGTCTCCTGAACGAGTATAACAAAGCCCCTAATCGAGTATAATAGAGGCCCCTCATCGAGTATAACAAAGTCCTCTGATCGAAAATTAAAAAGTCCCCTGATCGAGTAAAACAAAGTTCCCTGATCATGTATAACAAAGTCCTATAATCGAGTATAACAAAGGCCACTGGTCAAGCATAACAAAGGACCCATGTCGAGCATAACAAAGTCCCTGATGGAGTATAACAAAGCCCAATCATAGAGTATAAAAAAGTGTCTTCATCGAGTATAACAAAGTCCCCTAATCGAGTATATCAATGCCCCCTCATCGAGTATAACAAAGGCCCCTCATCGAGTATAACAAAGTCCCCTCATCGAATATAACAAAGGCCCCTCGTCGAGTATAACAAAGGCCCCTCGTCGAGTATAACAAAGTCCCATGTTCGAGTATAACAAAGCATCTTGATCGTGTATAACAAAGTCCCCTGATCGTGTATAAAACATCCCCTGATAGAGGATAACATATCCCTGATCGTGTATAACAAAGTTCCCTGGTCGAGTATAACAAAGTCCCTGATCGAGTATAACAAAGTCCTCAGATCGAGTATAACAAAGTCCCTGGTCGAGTAAACAAAGTCCTCAGATCGAGTATAACAAAGCCCCTGATCGAGTATAACAAAGAACATAATGGAGTAAAACAAGTCCCTGATCAGGGAAAACAAAGCCCCTGATCGAGTATAACAAAGTCCCCTCATCGAGGTATAACAAAGTCGCCTAATCGAGTATAACATATCACCTGATCGTGTATAACAAAGTCCCTGGTCGAGTATAACAAAGTCCCTAATCGAGTATAACAAAGTCCTCAGATTGGAGTATAACAAGTCCTCTGGTCGAGTATAACAAAGTCCCTGGTCGAGTATAACAAAGTCCCGTGATCGAGTATAACAAACGCCCTTGATTGAGTATAATAAAGGCCCCTGATCGAGTATAACAAAGCCCCTCAATCAAGGTATAACAAAGTTCCTGGTCGAGTATAACAAAGTCCCTGATCGGATGTAACAAAGCCCCTGGTCGAGTATAACAAAGTCCCTGATCGAGTATAACAAAGTCCCTGGTCGAATATAACAAAGTACCCTGATGATCGGGTATAACAAAGTCCTCAGATCGAGTATAACAAAGTCCCTGGTCGAGTATAACAAAGTTCCTGGTCGAGTATAACAAAGTCCCCTGATCGAGTATAACAAAGTCCCCTGCTCGAGTATAACAAAGTACCCTGATCGAGTATAACAAAGGCCCTTGATTGAGTATAATAAAGACCCTTGATCGCGTATAACAAAGTCCCCTGATCGAGTACAACAAAGTCCCATGGTCGAGTATAACAAAGTCACCTGATCGAGGTATAACAAAGGCCCATGATCGAGTATAACAAACGCCCCGGTTGAGTACCAACATATCCCTGATCGTGTATAACAAAGTTCCTGGTCGAGTATAGTAATGTCCCCTGATCGAGTATAACAAAGACCCCTCATCGAGTATAACAAAGTCCCCTGATCAAGTATAACAAAGTCCTCGGATCGAGTATAACAAAGTCCCCTGATTGAGTTTAACAAAGACCATAATGGAGTAAAACAAAGTCCCCTAATCGAGGAAAACAAAGCCCCCTGATCGAGTATAACAAAGTCCCCTCATCAAGTATAACAAAGTCGCCTAATCGAGTATAACAAAGTCCCCTGGTCGATTATAATAAAGGCCCCTGATCGAGTATAACAAAGTCCCCTGATCTAGTATAACAAAGTCCTCTGATCGAGCATAACAAAGGACCCTGGTCGAGTATAACAAACCCCCTAATCGAGTATAACAAAGTCCCCTCATCTAGTATAACAATATCCCCTGATCGAGTATAGCAAAGGCCCTTGATCGAGAATAACAAATGCCCCTCATCGAGTATAATAAAGTCCCCTAATCGAATATAACAAAGCCCCCTGATCGATTATAACAAAGGCCACAGGTCGAGCATAACAAAGGACCCTGGTCGAGTATAACAAAGTCCCCTGATCGAGAATAACAAAGCCCTCTCATCGAGTATAAAAATGTCCCCAAATCGAGTATAACAAAGTCCCCTGGTCAAATATAATAAAGGCACCTGATCGAGTATAACAAAGTCCCCTGATCGAATATAAAAAAGTCCCCTCATTGAGTAAATCAAAGTCCCCTAATCGAGTATAACAAAGTCCCCTGATTGCGTATAACAAAGTCCCCTGGTCGAGTATAACAAATTCCCCTGATCGAGTACAGCAAAATCCCCTGGTCGAGTATAACAAATTCCCCTGATCGAGTATAACAAAGTCCCCTGGTTGAGTATAACAAAGGCCCATGATCGAGTATAACAAACGCCCCCGGTTGAGTATAGCACATCCCCTGATCGAGTATAACATATCCCCTGATCGTGTATAACAAAGTTCCTTGGTCGAGTATAGTAATGTCCCCTGATCGAGTATAACAAAGACCCCTCATCGAGTTTAACAAAGTCCCCTGATCAAGTATAACAAAGTCCTCGGATCGAGTATAACAAAGTCCCCGGATTGAGTATAACAAAGACCATAATGGAGTAAAAAAAAAGTCCCCTGATCGAGGAAAACAAAGCCCCCTGATCGGGTATAACAAAGTCCCCTCATCGAGGCAACAAAGTCGCCGCAAATTCAGCAGCAACAAAGTCCCTGGTCGATTATAACAGCGCCCCATCGAGTATATAGCTTGGATCTAGTAGAGAGCAACAAAGTCCTCTCTATTCGAAAGGTATAACAAAAGGACCCTGGTCGAGTATAACAAAGCCCCTAATCGAGTATAACAAAGTCCTCATCTAGTATACAATATCCCTGATCGAGTATATAGCAAAGCCCTTGATCGAGAGAATACCAAATGCCCCCTCATCGAGTAGGCACAAAGTCCCCCTTTAATCTACTATAACAAAGCCCCTGATCGATATAAATAGCGCTGTTAGTCGAGTATAACAAAGAATCTGGTCGAGTATAACAAAGTCCCCTTAATTAGAATAACAAAGCCTCCCTCATCGAGTATAAAAATGTCCCCAAATCGAGTATAACAAAGTCCCCTGGTCAAATATAATAAAGGCACCTGATCGAGTATAACAAAGTCCCCTGATCGAATATAAAAAAGTCCCCTCATCGAGTAAATCAAAGTCCCCTAGTCGAGTATAACAAAGTCCCCTGATTGCGTATAACAAAGTCCCCTGGTCGAGTATAACAAATTCCCCTGATCGAGTACAGCAAAATCCCCTGGTCGAGTATAACAAATTCCCCTGATCGAGTATAACAAAGTCCCCTGGTTGAGTATAACAAAGGCCCATGATCGAGTATAACAAACGCCCCAAGTTGAGTATAGCACATCCCCTGATCGAGTATAACATATCCCCTGATCGTGTATAACAAAGTTCCTTGGTCGAGTATAGTAAAGTCCCCGGATTGAGTATAACAAAGACCATAATGGAGTAAAAAAAAAGTCCCCTGATCGAGGAAAACAAAGCCCCCTGATCGAGTATAACAAAGTCCCCTCATCGAGTATAACAAAGTCGCCTAATCGAGTATAACAAAGTCCCCTGGTCGATTATAATAAAGGCCCCTGATCGAGTATAACAAAGTCCCCTGATCTAGTATAACAAAGTCCTCTGATCGAGCATAACAAAGGACCCTGGTCGAGTATAACAAAGCCCCCTAATCGAGTATATAGGCAACAAAATCATCTAGTATAACAATATCCCCATTTGAGCACAGCAAAGGCCCTGATCGATAACAAATGCCCCCTTATCGAGTATATAATAAAGTCCCTCAATTGAATATAAAGCCCCTGATCGATTATACAGGCTCGAACAAAGGACCCTGGTCGAGTATAACAAAGTCCCCTGATCGAGTATAACAAAGCCCTCTCATCGAGTATAAAAATGTCCCCAAATCGAGTATAACAAAGTCCCCTGGTCAAATATAATAAAGGCACCTGATCGAATATAACAAAGTCCCCTGATCGCATATAAAAAATTCCCCTCATCGAGTAAATCAAAGTCCCCTAGTCGAGTATAACAAAGTCCCCTGATTTCGTATAACAAAGTCCCCTGGTCGAGTATAACAAATTCCCCTGATCGAGTATAGCAAAATCCCCTGGTCGAGTATAACAAATTCCCCTGATCGAGTATAACAAAGTCCCCTGGTTGAGTATAACAAAGGCCCATGATTGAGTTTAAAAAAGGCCCCTCATCGACTATAACAAAGACCCCTCATCGAGTCTAACAAAGTCCTCTGATCGAGTATGACAAAGGCCCTTGATCGAGTATAACAAAGGCCCTTAATCGAGTATAACAAAGTCCCCTTATCGAGTATAACAAAGTCCCCTTATCGAGTATAACAAAGTCCCCTGTGAAAGTTACTAGTGTGCCCTGAAGAATGCAGTGATGGCTAGGGAAACACTGAGTAACACTGAGTCCGTTTATTGTGGATGAGAGAAATACAAGTGGTGACCAGCGTGTGCCAAGCACAGCTCACACAGTCAGACTGAGGCGCCTTGCCATATGGCAGCCTCGGGGCAATATTGCCACATAACACGTGCAGTGTTGCCACGTGATAATATATATAAATGCTACTCGGCACAGTAGCTTATGTACAGGGTTGCTACTTGGCACAGTAGCTTATATACATAACCTACATCTCCCTCCCCCCTCACGCTCATAGTCTTTGTCTTGAGCGGACTTCTTAGTCCTAAGTCGCTCCGAGCGTCGAGGTGCACTGTGGGGCGGATCCTCGTGAGGTGTAGGTGACTCGTCCTCGGTCAGGGGGCCAGCAGCAGGGGTTGGGACTGGCCGGAGGAAGCGGCGGTTCCTCCACCAGACACGGCCGCTCGGCATCCTAACCTTGTAGTCCCGCGACCGGCCGACGCCCATCACTATGCCCACCTTGTCCCAACGTGTCGTCGTCGGGTCCTGGACGCGGGCAAGGGCACCAATCTCCAGTGGCTGAAGAGGCGGGCACAGTCGTCATACCGAGCCTTGGCGTCCTGGGCACGTGAAGCGGCGCGGCGGTCGCAGCTCTCGGCTCTGGTCTGCCACTCCTTCGCAAAGGCCTTGGCGTGTGCAGGAACGCAAGAGCGGAGAGGGTGACCATACAGGATCTGGGCAGGGGAGCGTCCTGTGTGGGTGGGAGTATTACGTAACTCCAGGAGTCCTTTGTCAAACGCCTCACAGTCTATGTTGCCTGAAGGGGCCACCTTGAGGATGAGGTGCTTGACTGTCTTGACTGCAGCCTCAGCATGGCCGTTTGACTGTGGGTAGTGGGGTGTTGACACGATGTGGCGGACTCCCCAACGCTCCAGGAATCCTGTGAAGTCCTGGCTGGTGAACTGTGGCCCACCGTCCGTCCGCAGACGTACGGGGACGCCCGGATCACGAAAGAGGTGCCGGAAGTGGCGAATGGTGGCCGCGGACGTCGTGTCCGAGCCACAGATTACCACCACAGGCCAGCCAGAGAGTCGGTCGGCGACAACTAGGAAATGTTTCCCAGCTGTGCTGAAGAAATCAGCCGACACGGACTCGAAGGGCCTGGTGGGTTCGTCGTCGCACAAGAGGGGCTCTTGCTGTTGACTGGGCTGCATGATCTGGCACGGCTCACAGGCACGGACCATATTGACGATATCCGCGTCAATGCCGGGCCAGTACACAGCCTGCCTTGCGCGGCGCTTGGTGGCCTCTGCTCCACGATGGCTGTCGTGTAAGCGGGTCAGAACGCGACGACGGAGAGCTGCAGGGACGACCACACGGGCACCGTACAGGACGAGGTCCCCATCTGCGTAGAGGTCCTCACGTATCTTCCAATACGGGCGTAGGGCGTTGTGGAGGTCAAAACGGTCGTGAGGGAACCCAGTCCTCACACTCTCCAAGAGCTGAGTGTAGGAGGGGTCGTCGCGTGCCGCGGTCCGTAGTTCCTCAAGGGCCAGATCGCTGTCGGGTGGCGACACTGAGGCCTGGGTGCTGGCGAGGGACTGTACGGCCTGCAAGGTGACGATGTTGCTGACGGAGAAACCGGCCTCGGTGCTGAGCATCTCGTCTTCAGGTGTAGGGCGGCTGACTGGGGAGCGGGAGAGGGCATCCGGGATGCACAACTCCTTACCTGCGCGCCAAGCCGCGGTGAAGACGAAGGCCAAAATCTTCTCCTTCAGGCGCTGGAGGCGGGGATTCTCGATGGCGTCCAGCAAATAGTGGTTAAGAATGGGGACCAAGGGCCTGTGGTCTGTGATGAGGTCGAAGTGCTGTAGGCCAATCAAGTAGAACTTGCACTTCGATAAGGCCCATACCAATGCCAGCAGCTCCAGCTCGATGGTAGCGTAGCGAGGCTCAGCATCGGTGAGGAAGCGAGAGCCACACTGTACGAGCCGGTACTTTCCTCCACCGTGATCCTGGAGAAGGGCGTAACCAACCCCGTACAGGCGCGAGGCGTCTGTTTGGAGGACGGTGGGGAGCGCTGGGTCGAAAGTAGCGAGGATAGGTGAACTTGACAGGGCCTCCTTCACCTTATGAAAGGCGAGGTCGTGGTCAGGGGTCCACGTGAACGTCCTCTTGGGGCTCATCAGGGGGCGGAGAGGCCCGGCAGCGGCGGAGACGTCAGGGGAAAATTCTGCCAGCTGGTTCACCAGGCCCATGAAAGACCTGAGATCCGTAAGGTTGGCAGGTTTCGCAAAGTCCGCTATGGCGCGAACTTTCTCCGGGTCCGCAGCAATGCCATCCCTTGAGAGTCGGTAGCCGCAGAAAGACACTGCAGGTGCGGCCAAGACGAACTTCTCGGCATTCAGAGTGATGCCGTGCGTCCTACACCTGGTCAGTACCTCGTCGATGCAGCGAAGATGCGTCAGGTAGTCCTCATCGTAAAGGAGGACGTCGTCCACTACCTTCACGTAGTTGGTCACACCTTGAAGTGCCATGTCACCACGGAGACAGAAGGCGTCCCCCGTAGCAGCGAATCCCATAGGGCCACGGCAGTAGCGGAAGCGTCCGTAAGGCGTGATGAAAGTGGTGAGTGGCTGATCCTCCTTCTTCAGTGGGATCTGCCAGTAGCCACAGAGGGCGTCCATCGTCGAGAAGTGCCGTACCTTCGGATCCACACTCCGTATAGCTGCAAAAGGTGTGGGTGAAGGGTGGGCGGGATGGGACACCTGGCTGTTAAGCTTAGACCAGTCGGTAGTAATCCGCACTCCACCGTTAGTCTTAGCCACAGCGACTAGAGGGTGGCACCAAGGGGATGGGTCGTCACCAACGGGTACGATGACACCCTGGGCCACCATGGAATCCAGTTCCTTCTTGACTGAATCCCTGAAGGCGAGAGGAATCAACCGGGGAGTGTGTATGGCAAACGGCAGTGCATCTTCCCGCAGGTGTATCCTCATAGGCGGACCCGCCATAGCCTTCAGTGGCGCGGTCCGTTGGGCCTCCTTCGTCACCAGCACATCCGAGTACTCCTTCAGGAAGTAGGCCCTTGCGGCTGAAGGAGACGTCTCGCTGTGAAGAGGAAGCAGCCGTGACTTGGGTGGAGGCGGGGAGGGAGTGGACGCGGGTTCTGGGCAGCTCTGCGTGGCAGCGCCAGGCGCGTCGCTCATCGACTCACGCACCCTGCTGGCGGTGTAACGAGCAGCTGGGATCTGCTCGGGAAAGTCTCTGGGCACCACGCCTAACTCCTTGCAGTGCTCCCACGACAACAAGGGTGTAGCGAGAGTAGGCTGCACGTCGATCCATCCGTGACACGACCTGTCGCCGTAGGTGATCTCTGCCTGAAAGGAGCCCACAGCGTCCGGCATCTGGGAACCGTCCGCATTGTAGTACTGCAGCTGCGGCGGTGGTCCCAGGCCGCGTTTGGTGAGGCCCAGTTTCTGGAGGTGCTTCAACCCAATCACCGTAGTATCGGCGCCGGTGTCCGGTATCACCTCGATGTGACCCGACACATCACCGTGTGTGACGGCGACGCGGATAGTAGGGGAAGGGGTACCCCTGGGGCGTGTGGTCGATTCCACCCTCCTGATGTGACTCCGCTGCTGCTTGGGGCTGCGTGGGCCATCTGGAGGGGGTTGCGTGCGAACCACCCCGAGGGAATTGCGCTGCTGTCCTCCTCGTCTCGGGCTTTTGGGCTTGGGTTGGCGGCAGCACTTGTCGTAGTGTCCATAGCGACCGCAGGCCTGACACTTGTGGCCTCGTGCAGGGCACCTGTCTGTGTTAGACCAGTGGCCCTTACGGTCACATCCACGACACAGTGCGTCGGCGGCCGGGCAAGTCTTGGGGCTGTGCTGCTTTCCACAGCTGCCACAGGAAGCACTAGGCGGAGGCGTGGAAGAACGTGTGGCAGCCTTCGCGTTGTTGGCCGCCTTCTTATCCTTCTTGTATTGTGAGATAGCTCTCACAGCAGGTGGGGCCTGTAAGGCAGAGGTGGCGGACTTGGTGGCCTCGTATGACCGACATTCAGTCACTACCACCTGGAGTGTGGAGGAAGCGTCCAGGGGGATGAGTCGCTGCATCAACTCTTCGTGCCTGACACCTGTCAAGATCCCGTGCTTGATCCAGGCTTCCTCACATTCCCGGCTGTGCGCCTTGCAGACGTCGATCTCCTCCGACAAACTCCTCAAACGTACAAAAAAGTCGTCAAAGGATTCGTTCTCCGCCTGCTTGCAGCTGGTAAAGGCACGGCGACGCAAAGCCTTGTTGTTCCGACCCTTAACATGCTCCTGTAAAAGGTCGAGCACATCCGTCACTGAAGAGGTAGAGTCGGGAGGCACGTGCAACGTGTGCTCCAAAACTCTCTGGGTCTCCAGCGACAAACACATCCGCAGTTGGATGAGCTGTTTGTTTGGAGGCATGCTGTCCAGGTCCACCATCGTGGAGTAATCTGTCCAACGCCGCCTCCACTCACGAAAAAGCTGTAACGTGACGTCTTGTGAGAGGGCGGGTGGGGGTTGAACAGAAGCCTTGGGAGCTGTTGGGGTAGCAAGAGTGCCTGCAGGACGCTGGTGTGGTGGAGGAGGGAGGGTACTGGCGCCTATATGCGCGCTACCTGCGAGTGAGGGAGGGTGGGTTAGCGCCAGGGTAGCCAATAGTGCCTCAAAACGCATCTTTTCCTCTTCTCTTCGTGTCTCCTCCCTCTGAAGTTCCATCTCTCTGCGTCTCTCGTCCCGGTCGTCCATCCACTTCAGAATTGTGGCGATGTCCGTCACTGGAGGTGGAGGATGAGAGTCTGCGCCCGGTGGAGGGGAAGGTGGTGGGGAGTCGTGTCTCCCATCTTTGTGTGTGCGTGGACTGCACTGTTTAATATATAAAGTGGCGCCTCAACAGCTCGAACCACATATATGTGACATAAACAGCGCAAAAATCACGCATATGGTCCAGGTCCACTGTTCTGTCCGTGAGTGAGTGCGTGCGTGTGTGCGTGTGTGTGTGTGTGTGTCTCAGAGAGCGGAGCGTGGTGGACGGCGGTCGGCGGAGGCAAGACCAGTGTCCCACCGGATGTCGCACGATAAGGGTGTACGCCTGCGTGCTCCGTGGGTACCCCAAAAAAACAGGCCAATGCACAACTCAGCTCTAGACACACACTAATACACTGACACTAACACTGCCACCGTCACTAAAACGCACTGTGACGGAGCAACACTGCACATCGCGGCGAAACACAGCGCAACACAACACAACACACTATGAGTCGACGCGCATCACCGGCAGACGTAACTGTCGGCATTGTTCACACACTTTGTAAGTCCACAGATCCTAGACACTGCGCCATGAAAGTTACTAGTGTGCCCTGAAGAATGCAGTGATGGCTAGGGAAACACTGTGTAACACTGAGTCCGTTTATTGTGGATGAGAGAAATACAAGTGGTGACCAGCGTGTGCCAAGCACAGCTCACACAGTCAGACTGAGGCGCCTTGCCATATGGCAGCCTCGGGGCAATGTTGCCACATAACACGTGCAGTGTTGCCACGTGATAATATATATAAATGCTACTCGGCACAGTAGCTTATGTACAGGGTTGCTACTTGGCACAGTAGCTTATGTACAGGGTTGCTACTCGGCACAGTAGCTTATATACATAACCTACACCCTGGTCGAGTATAACAAATTCCCTTGATCGAGTATAACAAAGTCCCCTGGTCGAGTATAACCAAGGCCCCTCATCGAGTATAACAAAGGCACCCGGTTGAGTATAACAAAGCCTCCTCATCAAGTATAACAAAGTCCGCTTATCGAGCATAACAAAGGCCCCTGGGCGAGCATAACAAAGCCCCCGTGATCGAATAATACAAAGTCCCCTAATCGAGTAAAACAAAGTCCCCTGGTCGAGTATAACAAAGACCCCTCATCGAGTATAACACATGTCATGATCGAGTATAACATATCCCCTGATCGTGTATAACAAAGTTCCCTGATCGAGTATAGTAATGTCCCCTAATCGATTATAACAAAGGCCCCTGATCGAGTATAACAAAATTCCCTTATCGGGTATAACAAAGGCCCCTGGTCGAGTATAACAAAGCCCCCCTGATCGAATATTACAAAGTCCCCTGATCAAGTATAACAAAGTCCCCTGATCGAGTATAAAAAAGTCCCCTTGTCGAGTATAACAAAGGCCCCTGATGGAGTATAACAAAGACCATGATGGAGTATAACAAGGTCCCCTGATCGAGGAAAACAAAGCCCCCTGATCGAGTATAACAAAGTCCCTTGTTCGAGTATAACAAAGCACCCTGGTCGATTATAACAAAGCCCCCTGATCGAGTATAACAAAGTCCCCTGATCGAGTATAACAAAGTCCCCTGATCGAGTATAATAAAGCACCCTTACCGATTATAACAAAGTAACCTGATCGAGTATATCAAACCCCCCTGGTCGAGTATAATAAAGCCCCTGATATAGTATAACAAAGGCCCCTAATCGAGCATAACAAAGGCCCCAGGTCGAGTATAACAAAGCCCCCTCATCAGGTATAACGAAGTCCCCTGATCGAAAATAACAAAGGCCCCTAATCGCGTGTAACAAAGTCCCCTAATCGAGTATAGCACAGGCCCTTGATCGAGTATAACAAATACCCCTCATCGAGTATAACAAAGTCCCCTAATCGAATATAACAAAGCCCCCTGATCGAGTATAACAAAGTCCCCTGGTTGAATATAACAATGGCTCATGATTGAGTATAACAAAGGCCTCTCATCGAGTATAACAAAGTCCCCTGGTTGAATATAACATTGGCTCATGATTGAGTATAACAAAGGCCTCTCATCGAGTATAACAAAGGCCCCTCATCGAGTCTAACAAAGTCCCCTGGTCGAGTACACCAAAGTCCCCTGGTCACGGAAAACAAAGCCCCCTGATCGAGTATAACAAAGTCCCCTCATTGAGTATAACAATGTCCCCTGGTTGACCATAAGAAAGGCCCCTGGTCGAGTAAAACAAAGTCCCCTAATCGAATATCACACAGCCGCCTGATGGAGTATAACAAAGGCCACTAGTCGAGCATAAGAATGGACCCTGGTCGAGTATAACAAAGTCCCCTGATCGAGTATGACAAAGCCCAATCATCGAGTATAACAAAGTCCCCTGAGAGAGTATAACAATGTCCCCTGATCGAGTATATCAAAGCCCCCTGATCGAGTATAACAAAGTCCAATCATCGAGTATAACAAAGTCCTCTGATCGTGTATAACAAAGGCCCTTCGTCGAGTATAACAAAGTCCCATGGTCGAGTATAACAAAGTCCCCTGATCGAGTATAACAAAGTCCTATAATCGAGTATAACAAAGGCCACTGGTCAAGCATAACAAAGAACCCATGTCGAGCATAACAAAGTCCCCTGATCGAGTATAACAAAGCCCAATCATCGAATATAACAAAGTCCCCTGATCGAGTATATCAAAGTCCCCTGTTCGAGTATAACAAAGGCCCCTGATCGAGTATAACAAAGTCCCCAAATCGAGTATAACAAAGTCCCCTGGTCAAATATAATAAAGGCCCCTAATCGAGTATAGCAAAGTCCCCTGATCTAGTATAACAAAGTCCCCTGATCGAGTATAACAAAGTCCCTTGATCGAGTATAACAAAGGCCCCTGATCGAAGCCCCTGTTAAGTAACATCCTAATCGAGTATAATACATCACCTGGATCGTATAACAAAAGTTTCCTGGTCTATATATCGTGTCCTCGATCGAATAAAGTTCTTCTAATCGAGTATAACAAAGTCCCCTGATCGAGTATAACAAAGTTCCCTGTTCGAGTATAACAAAGGCCCCTGATCGAGTATAACAAAGTCCCCTCATCGAGTATAACAAAGTCCCCTGGTCGAGTATAACAAAGTCCCCTGATCGATTATAACAAAGGCCCTTGATTGAGTATAATAAAGGGACCTTTGTTATACTCGATGAGGGGGCTTTGTTATACTCGACCAGGGGACTTTGTTATACTCGACCAGGGGACTTTGTTTAACTCAATGTGGGGACTTTTTTATATTCGATCAGGGTTTTTGTTATACTCGATGAGGGGCCTATATTATACTCGATCAAGGGCCTTTGTTATACTCGATGAGGGGACTTTGTTATACTCGATAAGAAGGACTTTTTTATACTCGATATGGGGACTTTGTTCTACTCGACCAGGGGACTTTGTTATACTCGATCAGGGGACTTTGTTATACTCGATCAGGGGACATTACTATACTCGATTAGGGGCCTTTGTTATACTCGATCAGGGGACTTTGATATACTCGATCAGGGGGCTTTGTTATACTCGACCAGGGGCCTTTGTTATGCTCAATCAGGGTACTTTTTTATACTCGATCAGGGGCCTTTGTTATAACATATCAGAGGCTTTTGCTATGCTCGAACCAGGGGAATTTGTTAAACTCGATAAGGGGACTTTGTTATACTGGATGAGTGGCCTTTGTTATACTGGATCAAGGGACATTACTATACTCGACCCGGGAACTTTGTTATACTCGTTCAGGGCCATTATTATACTCGACCAGGGGGGTTTGATATACTTGATCAGGGGACTTTCTTATACTCGATGAGGGGGCTCTTTTATACTCGACCAGAGTGATTAGTTATGTTCGACCAGTGGCCTTTGTTATACTCGATCAGGGGCTTTGTTATATTCGATTAGGGGACTTTGTTATATTCGACCAGGGGCATTTGTTATGGTCAGCCAGGGGCCTTTGTTATACTCGATCAGGGGACATTACTATACTCGACCCGGGAACTTTGTTATACTCATTCAGGGCCATTATTATACTCGACCAGGGGGGTTTGATATACTTGATCAGGGGTTTTTCTTATACTCGATGAGGGGGCTCTTTTATACTCGACCAGGGTGATTAGTTATGTTCGACCAGTGGCCTTTGTTATACTCGATCAGGGGCTTTGTTATATTCGATTAGGGGACTTTCCTATATTAGACCAGGGGACTTTGTTATACTCGATCAGGGGCTTTGTTATATTCGAATAGGGGACTTTGTTATATTCGACCAGGGGCATTTGTTATGGTCAGCCAGGGGCCTTTGTTATACTCGATCAGGGGACATTACTATACTCGACCCGGGAACTTTGTTATACTCAATCAGGGCCATTATTATACTCGACCAGGGGGGTTTGATATACTTGATCAGGGGTTTTTCTTATACTCGATGAGGGGGCTCTTTTATACTCGACCAGGGTGATTTGTTATGTTCGACCAGTGGCCTTTGTTATAATCGATCAGGGGGCTTTGTTATATTCGATTAGGGGACTTTCATATATTAGACCAGGGGACTTTGTTATACTCGATCAGGGGCTTTGTTATATTCAAATAGGGGACTTTGTTATACTCGATCAGGGGACTTTATTATACTCGATCAGGGGACATTACTATACTCGATTATGGGCCTTTGTTATACTCGATCAGGGGGCTTTGTTTTCCTCGACCAGGGGACTTTGTTATATTCGATCAGGGGACTTTGTTATACTTGATCAGGGGACTTTGTAGTATTCGATCTGGGGGGCTTTGTTATACTCGATGAGGGGCCTTTGTTATACTCGATCAGGGGACATTACTATACTCGACCCGGGAACTTTGTTATACACGATCAGGGACTTTGTTATACTCAACCACGGGACTTTGTTATACTCGATCAGGTGGTTTTGTTATACTTGACCACTGGTCTTTGTTATGCTCGATCAGGGGGATTTGTTATACTCAACCACGGGACTTTGTTATACTCGATCAGGTGGTTTTGCTATACTTGACCACTGGTCTTTGTTATGCTCGATCAGGGGACTTTGTTATACTCGATCAGGGGCCTTTGTTATACTCGATCAAGGGACTTTGTTAGACTCGATCAGGGGGCTTTGTTTTCCTCGATTAGGGGACTTTGTTATACTCCATCAGGGTCTTTGTTATGCTCCATTAGGAGCCTTTGTTATACTCGACCAGGGGACTTTGTTATAGTCGATCAGGGGACTTTGTTATACTTGATTAGGGGACTTTGTATTATTCGATCAGGGGGACTTTGTTATGCTCGACGAGGGGCCTTTGTTATGCTCGATAAGGGGACTTTGTTATACTCGATCAGGGGACTTTGTTATACTCCATTAGGGGCCTTTATTATACTCGATCGAGAGCCTTTGTTATACTCGATCAGAGGACTTTGTTATTCTCGATCAGGGGACTTTGTTATACTTGAGCAGGGGACTTTGTTATACTCGATCAGGGGGCTTTGTTATACTCGACTAGGGGACATTACTATAATCGACCATGATCAGGGGATATGTTTTACTCGATCAGGGGATGTGTTACACTCGATCAGGGGACTTTGCTATACTCGATCAGGATGCTTTGTTATACTCAACCGGCGGCCTTTGTTATACTGGATTAGGGGCTTTTGTTCTACTCGATCAAGGGACTTTGTTATTCTCGATCAGGGGACTTTGTTATACTCGATCAGGGGGCTTTGTTTATATCGACCAGGGAACTTTGTTATACTCCATCAGGGTCTTTGTTATACTCCATCAGGGGCTTTTGTTATACTCGAACCAGGGGAATTTGTTATTCTCGAACAGGGGACTTTGTTATACTCGATCAGGGAAATATGTTATACTCGACCAGGGGACTTTGTTATTCTCGACCAGGGTACTTTGTTATACTCGATTAAGGGAATTTCTTATACTCGACCAGGGGACTTTGTTATCCTCGATAAGGGGAGTTTGTTATACTAGATGAGGAGACTTTGTTATACTCGATCAAGGGCCTTTGTTATACTCGATCAAAGGACTTTGTTATATTCGATCAGGGGGCTTTCTTATATTTGATGAGGGGACTTTGTTATACTCGATGAGGGGCTTTGTTATAATCGATTAGGTGACTTTGTCATACTCGATGCGGAGCCTTTGTTAGACTCGATGAGGGGCCTTTGTTATACTCGATTAGAGGACTTTGTTATACTTAATGAGGGGCCTTTGTTATACTCGATCAAGGCTTTTGTTATACTCGAACCAGGGGACGTTGTTATTCTCGATAATGAGATTTTGTTATACTCCATGAGGGACCTTTATTATACTCGACCAGGGGACTTTGTTATACACGATCATTGGACTTTGTTTTACTCGATCAGGAGACTTTGTTATACTCGAATAGGGGCCTTTGTTTTACTCGAACAGAGACCTTTGTTATACTCGATGAGGGGGCTTTGTTATACTCGACCAGGGGACTTTGTTATACACGATCATTGGACTTTGTTTTACTCGATCAGGAGACTTTGGTATACTCGATCAGGGACTTTGCTATACTCGATCAGGGGACTTTGTTATACTCGATCAGGGGAATTTGTTATACTCGACCAGGGGACTTTGTTATACTCGTTCATTGAAGTTTGTTTTACTCGATCAGGAGACTTTGTTATACTCGACCAGGGGACTTTGTTATACTCGATTCGGGAACTTTGTTATACTCGATCAGGGGGCTTTGTTATCCTCGATCATGGGCCTTTGTTATACTCAAACAGGGACTTTGTTATACTCGATCAGGGGAATTTGTTATACTCGACCAGGGGACTTTGTTATTCTCGATCAGGGGAATTTGTTCTATTCGACCAGGGGACTTTGTTATACTCGATCAAGTGCCTTTGTTATATTCGATCAGAGGACTTTGTTATACTCGATTAGGGGACTTTGTTATTCTTGAGCAGGGGACTTTGTTATACTCGATCAGGGGGCTTTGTTATACTCGATTAGGGGACATTACTATACTCGACCAGGGAACTTTGTTATACACGATCAGGGGATATGTTTTACTCGATCAGGGGACTTTGCTATACTGAATCAGGATGCTTTGTTATACTCAACCGGCGGCCTTTGTTATACTGGATTAGGGGCTTTTGTTATACTCGATCAAGGGACTTTGTTATTCTCGATCAGGGGGCTTTGTTTATATCGACCAGGGGACTTTGTTATACTCCATCAGGGTCTTTGTTATACTCCATCAGGGGCTTTTGTTATTCTCGAACAAGGGGAATTTGTTATACTCGGACAGGGGACTTTGTTATACTCGATCAGGGAAATTTGTTATACTCGACCAGGGGACTTTGTTATTCTCGACCAGGGGACTTTGTTATACTCGATTAGGGGAATTTCTTATACTCGATGAGGAGACTTTGTTATACTCGATCAAGGGCCTCTGTTATACTCGATCAGGGGACTTTGTTATATTCGATCAGGGGGCTTTCGTATATTTGATGAGGGGACTTTGTCATGCTCGATGAGGGGCCTTTGTTAGACTCGATGAGGGGCCTTTGTTATACTCGATTAGAAGACTTTGTTATACTTAATGAGGGGCCTTTGTTACACTCGATCAAGGGGACTTTGTATTATTCGATCAGGGACTTTGTTGTATGCTCGGCGAGGGCCTTTGTTATACTTTCGATAGGGTTTGTTATACTCGATCAGGGACTTTGTTATACTCCATTAGGGGCCTCGATAGAAGCTTTATGATCAGAGAGGACTTTGTTATTCTTGATCAGGGGACTTTGTTATACTTGAGCAGGGGACTTTGTTGCTATATACTCGATCAGGGAGGCTTTGTTTATACTCGACTAGGGACATTACTATAATCGACGCAGTCGAGGGATATGTTTTTACTCGATCAGGATTACACTCGATCCGCGAGGGGACTTTATATACTCAATCAGGATGCTTTATACTCAACCGGCAGCCTTTATTTATACTGGATTAGGGGCTTTTGTTCGCTGATCAGCAGGACTTTGTTATTCTCGATCAGGGGACTTTGTTGCTCTTTCGATCAGAGAACTGTTTATATCGACCAAGGAACTTTATTGCATACTCCATCAGGGTCTTTGTTATACTCCATCAGGGGCTTTTGTTATACTCAGACAGGGGGAATTTGTTATTCTCCGAACAGGGGACTTTGTTATACTCAAGTCAGGGAAATATATTTATATACTCGACCAGGGACTTTTATTTATTCTCGACCAGGGTACTTTTGTTATACTCGATTAAGAATTTCTTGCTACTGTAGGGGACTGTTATCTATAAACCAAAAGGGGGTTGTTACTACAGATGAGAGACTTTGTTGCTCTCGATCAAGAGCCTTTATTATATACTCGATCAAGGACTTTGTTATATTCGATCAGGGGCTTTCTTATATTTGATATGGGGGACTTTGTTATATACTCATTGATAGGGGCTTTGTTACAAATCGATTAGGTGACTTTGTCATACTCGATGCGGAGCCTTTAAATCGATGAAGACGCTGTTTTATACTCGATTAGGAGAACAATTGTGAGGCCTGCTCGATCAAAGGCTTTTTGTTATATACTCGAACCGGGGACGTTGTTATTCTACCGATAATATGATTTTATTTTACTTCTCCGCGGACCTTTTATTATACTCGACCAGGGGACTTTGTTATACGATCATTGGACTTTGTTTACTCGATCCAGGAGAGCTTGTTGCTATCTGGTAGGGGCCTTTGTTTACCTCGAACAAGACCTTTGTTATACTCGATGAGGGGGCTTTGTTATACTCAATGAGGAGGACTTTATTTATGCGATCGACAGACTTTGTTTTACTCGATCAGGAACTTTGGTATACTCGATGGGGACTTTACTATATACTCGATCAGGGGACTTTGTTATACTCGATCAGAAATTTATTGTCTCGACCAGGGGACTTCCGACCTTCGTTCATTGAAGTTTGTTTTCTCGATGATCAGGAGACTTTGTTACTTACTCGACAGGACTTTGTTATACTCGATTCAGGAACTGTTATACTGAATCAGAACTTTGTTATACTCGATCATGGGCCGCTGTTATAACAAACAGGACTTTGTGCCTACTCGATCAGAATTTATACTCGACCAGGAAAGGACTTTTGTTGTTATTCTCGATCAGAAGTTGTTCTATTCGACAGGGGACTTTGTTATACTCGATCAAGTGCCTTTGTTATATTCGATCAGAGACTTTATTGCTGCTCGATTGGGGACTTTGTTATTCTTGAGCAGGGGACTTTTGTTATGCTGCTCGATCGCAGAACTTTATTGCCGCACCCTCGATTGGGAGACATTATTTCTACTCGACCAGGGAACTTTGTTATACGATCAGGATATGTTTTGCCTCGATCAGGGGACTTTGCTATAATGAATGGATAAACTGTTACATATACTCAACCGGCGGCCTTTGTTGCTACTGGATTGAGAACTTTTGTTATACTCGATCAAGGGACTTTGTTATTCTCGATCAGGGGAAAAACTTTGTTTATATCGACCAGGGGACTTTGTTATACTCCATCAGGGTCTTTGTTAGCATACTCCATCAGGGGCTTTTATTTATTCTCGAACAAAGGGAATTTGTTCATAACTCAGGACGAGGTTTTGTTTATACTGATCAGGAATTGTATATACTCGACCAGGGACTTTGTTATTCTAGACCAGGAGGACTTTGTTATACTCGATTAGGGGATTTCTGCTCGATGAAGGAGACTTTGTTATATACTCGATCAAGGGCCTTTGTTATACTCGATCAGGGGACTTTGTTATATTCGATCAGGGGCTTTCGTATATTTGATAGAGGGACTTTGTCATGCTCGATGAGGGGCCTTTGTTAGACTCGATGAGGCCTTTGTTATATACTCGATTGAACTTTGTTATATATGGGGGCCTTTGGTACACTCGATCAAGGCTTTGTTATACTCGAACCAGGAGACGTTGTTCTCTGATCATGAGACTTTGTTATACTCCATGAGGGGCCTTTATTATATAACCAGGGGACTTTGTTTTACGATCATTGGACTTTGTTTTACTCGATTAGGAGACTTTGCTATACTCAAATAGGAGCCTTTGTTTATACTCGAACTGTTTATACTCTTGAGGGGGCTTTATATACTCGACGGGGACTTTGTTTTACACTCACCAGGGGACTTTGTTTAACTCAATCAGGGGACTTTTTATATTCGATCAGGGTTTTTGTTTATACTCGATATCAGGGCGCTATTATACTCTATCAAGGGCCTTTGTTATACTCTCGATCGAGACTTTGTTATACTCGATAGAAGGACTTGTTATACTCGATAAGGGACTTTGTTATACTCGACAGGGACTTTATACCGATCAGGGGACTTTGTTGCTCGATCAGGGGACATTATATACTCGATTGGGCTTTATTTATACTCGATCGAAGGACTTTGATATACTCGATCAAGAACTTTGTTATACTCGACCAGGGGCCTTTATTTATGCTCAATCAAGGTACTGTTATACTCGATCTAGAGACGCTGTTTTTACCATATCAAATTTTATTTTGCTCGAACTAGGGAATTTGCTACCGGCTTTCAACAAAGGGGACATTGTTATACTCGATATAGGTGCCTTTGTTATACCTCGATCAGGGGACATTACTATACTCGACCCGGGAACTTTGTTTTACTTTCGATCAGGGCCATTATTATACTCTCGATGGGGGGTTTGATATAATTGATCAGGGGACTTTCTTATACTCGATGAGGGGCTCTCTTATACTCGACCAGGTGATTTGTTATGTTCAGCAGTAGCCTTTGTTATACTCGATCCAAGGGAGCTTTGTTATATTATTCGATTAGGGACTTTCATATATTAGACCAGGGGACTTTATTTATACTCGATCAGGGCTGTTATATTCGAATAAGGGACTTTGTTATATATTCTGACCAGGAGCCTTCTGTTATGGTCAGCCAGGGACTTTGCGATACTCGATGAGGACTTTGTTATACTCGATCAAGGGCTTTGTTTCCTCGACCAGGGACTTTGTTATATTCGATCAGGACTTTTATTTATACTTGAAGTGAGGACTTTGTAGTATTCGATCTAGAGGCTTTGTTTATACTCGATGAAGGGCCTTTGTTATACTCAATCAGGGGACATTACTATATACTCAACCAGACTTTGTTATACACGATCAGAAATTTATATTATACTCGATCTGAGGATGTGTTATACTCGATCAGGGGACTTTGTGCTCAGTCAAGAGGCTTTGTTATATAACCCAGGGGCCTTTGTTGCTCTTTCGATCCAGAAATGTTATACTCGATCTGAGGGACTTTGTTTTTCTCGATCAGGGGCTTTTGTTATACTCAACCACGAGGACTTTGTTATACTCGATTAGATGGTTTTGTTATACTTGACCACTGGTCTTTATTTATCTCGATCAGGGGACTTTGTTATACTCGATCAGGGGCCTTTGTTATACTCGATCAGGGACTTTGTTAGACTCGATCAGGGCTTTTTCCTCGATTAGGGGACTTTGTTATACTCCATCAGGGTCTTTGTTATGCTCCATTAAGGCCTTTGTTACTCTACTCATTAGGGGACTTTATTTATAGTCGATCCAGGGGACTTTGTTGCTACCCGATCAAGGGACTTTGTTATTATTCTATCAGGGGACTTTGTTATGCTCGATGTGGGGCCTTTGTTAGTCTCGATAGGGGACTTTGTTATACTCGATCAGGGGACTTTTGTTATACTCCATTACGGGCCTTTTATTATACTCGATCAGAGCCTTTGTTATACTCTGATCAGAAGACTTTGTTATGCTCGATAAAGGGGACTTTGTTATACTCGATCAGGGGCATTTGTTATATATGATCAGGGGACTTATACTCGACCAGGGGACTTTGTTATACTCGATCAAGGGACTTTGTTATACTCGATGAGGGGCCTTTGTTATACTCGATCAGGGCTTTTGTGCCACTCAGTCAAGGGGACTTTGTTTACTCGATCAGGGTATTTGTTATACTCGATGATTGGACCTTGTTATACTCGATCAGGGGACTTTGTTATACTCGACCAGGGTCCTTTGTTATGCTCGACCAGTGGCCTTTGTTATACTCGATCAAAGGGCTTTGTTATATTCGATTAGGGGACTTTGTTATACTCGATGAGGGCATTCGTTATTCTCGATCAGGAGCCTTTGTTATACTCTCTCAGGGGCTTTGGTTATACTCGAACCAGGGGAATTTGTTATACTCGACCAGGGGCCTTTGTTATGCTCGATCAGGGGACTTTATGCCGTCAAGACACTTTGTTATACTCTATCAGGGCTTTATTATACTCCGAACAGGACAATTTGTTATACTCGATCATGAGACCTTGTTATACTCGACCAGGGGCCTTTGTTATGCTCGATAAGGGGACTTTGTTATACTCCAACAGGGGCCTTTGTTATACTCGATCAGGGTACTTTGTTATACTCGATCAAGGGCCTTTGTTATACTCGACCAGGGGACTTTGTTATACTCGATAGGGGACTTTGTTATACTCGAAGAGGGGGTTTTGATATGCTCGATCAGGGGACTTTGTTATACTCGATCAGGGGACTTTGTTATACTCGATGATTGGACTTTGTTAAACTCGATCAGAGGACTTTGTTATACTCAACCAGGGTCCTTTGTTATGCTCGACAAGTGGCATTTTGTTATACTCGATCAGGGGGCTTTGTTATATTCGATTAGGGGACTTTGTTATACTCATTGAGGGGCATTTGTTATACTCGATCAGGCCTTTATAGCAGTCAGGGACTTTGTTAGACCTTCGATTAGGGGCCTTTGTTATAGTCGATCAGGTGAATTTGTTATACTAGATCAGGAGACTTTCTTAAACTCCATCAGGTTCTTTGTTATGCTCCATTAGGGGCCTTTGTTATACTCGACCAGGGTACTTTGTTATACTCGATCAGGGGACTTTGTTATACTTTATCAGGGGACTTTGTATTATTCGATCAGGGGGCTTTGTTATGTTCGACCAGGGGCCTTTGTTATGCTCTATAAGGGGACTTTGTTATACTCGATGAGGAAGCTTTGTTATACTCAACCGGGAGCCTTTGTTATACTCAATCAGGGGCCTTGGTTATACTCGACCAGGGGACTTTGTTATACTCGATAAGGGGACTTTGTTATACTCGACCAGGGGACTTTATTATACTCGATCACGGGACTTTGTTATACTTGATCAGAGGACTTTGTTATACTCCATCAGGGACTTTGTTTTATTCGATCAGGGGGGTTTGTTATGCTCGACAAGGCCTTTTTGTTATGCTCGGATAAGGACTTTGTTATATTCGATCAGAGATCCTTTGTTATACCGATCAGGGGAATTTGTAATACTCGGACCAGGGGACTTTGTTATACTCGATAAGGGACTTTGGTTGACACTTGATGTGGGGCCTCCTTTGTTAGATTCTGATCAAGTGGCTTTGTCATAATCGATCAGGGGACTTTGTGGCGTTTGTTACCTTCGGGATGAGGGGCCTTGTTATACTCAATCACAGGCCATTGTTATACTCAACCAGGGGACTTTGTTATACCTGATAAGGGGAATTTGTTACGCTCGACCAGGGACTTTGTTATACTTTGATCATGGGAATTTGTTATACTCCATCAAAGGACTTTTGTTATACAATTTAATCAGGGGACTTTGTTATACCTGATCAGAGGACTTTTGTTTATACTGATCGGGGACTTTTTGTTTTACTCGATCGGAGGACTTTATTATACTGATTAGGGACTTTGTTATACTCGATCAGGGCCTTTGTTATAATTTCGATCAAGGGCCTTTGTCATAATCGACCAAGGGACTTTATATACCTGATTTGGGGAATTTCGTTATACTCGACCAGCGTGGACTTTGTTATACTCGATCAGGGACATTACTTACATACACAACCAGGAAACTTTGTTATACACGATCAGATATGTTATACTCGATCAGATGTGTTATACTTCCCATCAGGGGACTTCTGTTATGGCCCAGTCCGGAGGCTTTGTGATACACAACCAGGGATCTTGAAGAATTTCTGATCAGGGGACATTACTATACCTCGACTAGGGAACTTTGTTATACACACGATCAGGGGACTTGGTATTATTCGGGATCAGGGGGGCTTTGTTATGATCTACCAGGGACTTGTTATAATTTACCAGGGACTCTTGCTATACTCCCGACCAGGGACTTTGCTATCCTTGATCAGGGAATTTGTTATACCTTTGACCAGAGGACTTTGTTATACTCGATCAGGGAACTTTGTTATAATTTCTGGATCAGGGACTTTGTATTATTCTAATCAGGGGGGCTTTGTTATGATCTACCAGGGGACTTTTTTGGTTATACCACCAGGGGATTTTGGTTACACTCGACCAGGGACTTTGGTTATCCTTGGATCAGGTGGTTTTTATTTATACCTCAATTTCAGGGGTCTTTTGTTATACCTGATCAGGGACCTTGTTATACTTGATCAGGGACTTCTTGTATTATTCCGGATCAGGGGGCTTTCGGTTATGACTCACCAGGGACCTTTTTGTTATACTCGACCAGGGACTTTTGTTATACCCGGGACCAGGGACTTTCTTTTGTTATCCTTGATCAGGGGAATTTGTTATACCTGCACCAGAGGACTTTGTTATACCTCGATAAGGGACTTTTGCTATACACGATCAGGGACTTTGTTATACTCGATCAGGGCCTTTGTTATACCCTTTGATCAAGGGCCTTTGTCATAATCGATCAGGGGACTTTGTTATACTTGATCAGGGAATTGTTATGGTACTCGGATCAGGGACTTTGTTATCCTGATGATTGGGCTTTATATACCCGGATCAGGGACTCTTGTTATACCTGATGATTGGGCTTGTTATACCTGATCAGGGGACTTTGTTATACTCTGATGATTGGGCTTTACATAATTTCTATCAGGGACTTTGTTATACCCACCAGGGTCCCTTTGTTATTCTCGATGATTGGGGCTTTGCTATACTCGATAAGGGGACCTTTACACCATTAGGGGGACTTTTGGTTATGCTCGACCAGGGACTTGTTATACTCGAACAGGGACTTTGTTATACTCTCGATCAGGGGACTTTGTTATACTCGATGATCTCTGCTTTGTTATACTCAATCAGGAGGACTTTGTTATAATTTTGACCAGGGTCCTTTGGTATGCTCTGACCAGTGGCCTTTTGGTTATACTCGGGATCAGGGGCCATATATTCGATTAGGGACTTTGTTATACTCGACCAGGGCTCCTCGCTATGGTCAAATCAGGGAGCTTGTTATACTCAATCAGGGACTTTGTTATACTCTGATCAGGGGGCTTTATTTTCCTCGATCAGGACTTTGTTATACTCGATGAGGGGACTTTTGTTATACTCGATGATTGGGCTTTGTTATAGTAATTTCCGGGATCATGGGCCTTTTCATAATCGATTAGAGGACTTTTGTTAGACTCGATGAGAAGCCTTTGTTATACACGATGAGGGGCCTTGTTATACCAATTGCGGGCCAGTTGTTATATTCAACCAGGGGACTTTTGTTATACCTGATCAGGGTCTTTGTTATAACTTCGATTAGGGGACTTGGTTATACTCGATGAGGGGCATTTGTTATACTCGATCAAGAGCCTTTGCTATACCTCGATCAGTTGATTTTGTTAAACCTGATCAGGGGGCGAGTTATGCTCGGATCAGGGGCCTTGTTATACTATATCAGGCGGCTTTTGTTATACCTGAAACCAGGGGAATTTCTTTATACCGATCATGAGACCTTTGTTATTCTCGATCAGGGACTTTTATGATTTGATCAGAATTTGTTATACACGATCAGGGGATATGTTATACTCCGATCAGGGGATGTGTTATACTCGATGAGGTGACTTGTTATACCCGATCAGGGGGTCTTTGTTTTCTCTTGATCAGGGTCTTTGTTATACCCATCAGCGCTCCTTTTGTTATACTCCATCAGGGCTTTTGATATACTCCGGGACCAGGGACTTTGTTATACCTGATCAGGTAGTCCTTGTTATACTCGGTAAGGAGACTTTATTAT
>NW_024738526.1:0-23265 GCF_018991925.1 Homarus americanus
TGAATAAATATTTTTCAACAGTTTTCACCACCGAAAAGTTAAACATGATACCCGAGGCACCGACTCTATTCAGAGATAGTGAAGAAAACAAATTAAGTGAGATAGTAGTGACTAGTAACGATGTTAGTAAGCAAATAGACAAACTAAAGCCTAATAAGTCACCTGGTCCCGATGAGATATTTGCCAGAGTATTAAAGGAATGTAAGGAAGAGCTTAGTATGCCTTTAGCAAAGCTGTTTAACATGTCCTTAAAAACAGGTGTAGTACCAGAATCCTGGAGGATAGCTAATGTAATTCCGATTTTCAAGAAGGGGGATAGATCACTATCCTCTAACTACCGCCCAATCAGTCTAACATCAATTGTAGGCAAATTACTGGAAGCAATCATCTCAAACTCTATTCGAAATCACCTGGAGAAGCACCGATTGATCAATGATTCCCAGCATGGCTTCACAAGCGGACGTTCTTGCCTAACTAATCTATTAACATTCTTTTCATCAGTTTTCGAATCGGTGGACGAGGGGCACAATTATGATGTGGTATATCTCGACTTTAGTAAAGCCTTCGACAGAGTCCCCCACGAAAGACTAATTAGAAAGGTAGAAACTCATGGCATCAAAGGTGACATCCTTAAATGGATTAGGGCGTGGTTACAGGACAGGAAACAGTGAGTGAGCATTAATGGCACTAAGTCCCATTGGAGCAACGTCACAAGTGGAGTTCCCCAAGGCTCAGTACTTGGACCATTATTATTTATTATATACATAAACGACATAGATATCGGCATAGACAGCAACATAAGTAAATTTGCTGATGACACTAAAATAGGACGTGTTATTAAATCTGACGAGGACTCGGCAAAACTACAGGAAGATTTAAACAAATTTTTCGAATGGTCTGAAAAATGGCAGATGAAATTCAACGTCGACAAATGTAAAGTGCTCAGTATAGGAGATGTAAACAGGGAAACCAGATACCAGATGAACAACGATGCCATAGAGAAATCCGACTGCGAGAGAGATTTAGGAGTAATGATAAGCAGGAACCTTAGCGCCAAGTAAACAATGTTTTGCTGCGTAACAAGGCTAATAAAGTACTTGTAGGTTCAAAAGGAGTGTTAGTTACAAGACCTTTAGCAAGGTCATCCTAAAACTGTACCTTGCTCTTGTGAGACTCACACCCTGGACACACAGTTCAGTTCTAGATCACGTATTACAGAATGGATATAGAATCATGGAAAGAATTCAGAGGGAGAATGACAAGACTAATCCCGGGCATTAGGAACCTTGAGTATAGAGACGGTTAAAGCATCTTAATTTGCACTCCCTCGAGAGGCGTGAGGCGAGGGGCGACCTGATAGAGGTGTATATAGAGTGGAAGGCAGGGAGGCTAAACAAAGGGGACATTACAAAGGTACTCAAACTATCCAACCAGGAGCGAACTCGTAACAATGGTTTTAAATTAGACAAATTTAGATTTAGGCGTGAAATAGGTAAACACTGGTTTGGAAACAGAGTAGTGGATGAATGGAACAAGTTACCAAATATCATCATTAACTCGAATACGCTGAATAGCTTCAAACATAGGTTGGATGCTTATATGAGCAATAGGGGTTGGGTGTAAACGGGACTGCCCAGTATGGGCCAATAGGCCTGCTGCAGTTTCCTCCATTCTTATGTTCTTATGTTCTTATGATCAATGTGGCCATGTTAATTGGAGCTATTATCACGATTGCCACGATAACTGTGGTTATGATCACTGTGGTCATGATCACTGTGGTTGTGATCACTGTGGTCATGGTCATTGTGGCCGTGATCACTGTGGCCGTGATCACTGTGGCCATGAACACTGTTGACGTGATCACCGTGGTCATGATCATTGTAATAATGGTCACTGTGGTTAGGAACACTGTGGCCATGATCACTGTGGTTATGATCACTGTGGTCATGATCATTGTGGTCATGATCACTGTGGTCATGACCACTGTGGTTATGATCACTGTGGACATGATCATTGTAGCCATGATCACTGAATTGAATTGAATTGAATTGAATTGAAACAGTTTATTTAGCCAGAAAAACACAGATACAGAGTGGATAATAATAACAATATTAAAATGGCTGAGCCAGTTGAGAACCTGAGCTCTCCTGTAGGCACCTGATATATTCTATACATTTATCTCAAGGAAGTATTATGTAACATTTAGTAACATCTGGAACAGTACAATAGCATAGTGGGAATAAGAACATCTCAGAATGTTACCACCGTCATCACTTCAAGATTTATTTATTTTATTTATTTATTATTTATATATTTATTTATTTATTTTTTACTTATAGTATAATTATATACATAAATTACAGTGGAATTGAAAAACATAAATATAATGGGGACGCAGTACAACATAGGTTGTACAGTATTAAGATTTTTTTTAGATTGCCCCCGAGAGGGCTAGTTTATTGGGCACCCCATTACATCCAGTGCAAGGTGAAGCGCAGAAGCGTTTACAGGGCCCATCTGGGAGGCATGCGTAGTTCATGCTTGCCTTTATGACTCATGCATTAAGGGCATAAAAGCCTGAAGGGTCATGGGTTTTGTCAGCGAGTTACATAAAGTGACAGAATGTTGAGTGTGTGGGGGAAAAGTTCCCGGTACAATTTATCTGTTTATGGCAAAGCGTGGCAGGTCCCTAATAATGTCAAGTGCCATGCAATAGGCATTGACAATATTGAGGGACATACCTTTTAGTGTGATTGTTATGGCGTGTACGTCGGTAGTGTCGGCTTCAAGGGGGACGTCGAAAGGTTGGTAGGGACATCCTTCTTGGCGTAGATACATAGTCCACTAACATGTCCTCATGGTGGTCAATTGATGTGGAGAACTGGGGTGGATGGGCCCCAGGTGCCGGCATGCCGGTGAGGGACGGGGGGCCGGGGGTGGTGTCCTCGGGTCCAATAGGGGGCCCTGGTGGAGACGGCTCAGAGACATGAGCAGGCGCGGCTTGCAGTGGGTGGACAGGGGCAGCAGAGCACACTGGGGCAGGCTCGGTAGGTACCACGCCAGCAGTGATGCCAGGCGGCGGTGGAGTAGGCCGTGAGCAAGAGGGGCACACAGGGGGCTACCAGCTTGTGTCAGACCAGAAGAGCGGGGTGACTGGGTACCAGCTGAAGGCAGGGGTAGGCTGTGTAGGTTGGAGATGGCGGTACAGAGTGCATCAAAGAGTTTCTCAACACGGTTGGTAAATTCGTGGAAGAGGGATATGATCTGTGTCACCGGAGGGGGATTGGGGGGGAGGGGGGGCACCGGTGGGAGCACAAGGCCTGACAGCATCAGACTATAGACGGGGAGGAGGCCCAGTAGTAGTTGAGTTAGGAGACGGCCGAGACTGCTGTGTTGCAGCCAGGTGATGCCAGGCAGGTGTTGTTGAAGAAGGAGGCGTTGCTTGAGACAGAGGAGGGGACGCACAGGGAGGCGGCCTGGTAGGCTGGGGGGAAGGTTGAGGTAGCCTTCGGGGAGGCTTTTCCTCTGGGACAGGCGGACGTTTGGGGCATTGCCGTTAGTCAGTATTGTGCCAGCGACCACAATTACAACACCTGGGGTCAACAACATAGCCCACACCACTCCCATTGAGGTGGTCTTTGATTTTCTGGGCACAGACGGAGGAGTGATGGTTACGTGAACAGGAGCCACAACTGGGAAGATTATGTTGGCAGCAGGCGGTGAAATTGTGACCCCAATGGCAGCAGATGACACAAAAAGCAGGCCCGGGATGATAGGGTTCTGCATACAGTGGAGGGAGGACTGGGTGTGCCTCTATAGGGGTTGGGCACTCCATCCTCTTCCATTTAACTATGACAGCTGCTTGTGGGGTCTTCTCCCGGTAGTGTCAACGTATACTGAGTATACGTGGATTAAAGTCACGAGCATCTTCGACTTTAGCGTTTAGGGGGAATTGTTTAACTAGGATGTGGCAACATTCCTCTGCGTCAGCAGGTGGTGGCACGAGGACAACCCCGTCAAAGCCAACAGTACTAAGTGTTTCATAGACCTCAGGAGTCTGAAACTTGATAAATTTACGGTTCCTACCTTTTAGGAATTGAATGTTGAGACTGTGTTGTCTGCAGCACTTCATCATCCAATTAAACCGTTCCTCGACGGTTTTCAGTGAGTCCTTGGGGAAGTGCAGATTCAGCTTACTTGGTTGGTTGGCAGAGGGGCGGGTGGCGAGGGGAAGCTCGCTGCTTTTGGCATTGGTGTTGCCACTCCGGCAAGTGTTTCCCATAGAAACACTACTGTTACTGTCACTATCACTGAGGTCTGATTCTTGCAAGGTGTGGGATGCAGTAAGACTATCCGTATCAGAAATGTCTGTATCCATGAGAGAGGGGACGCCTATTCTGGGGCGTTTACGTCGACCCCCCCCCCCAATCGCTGACAACACTTGCCGGCAAAGGGGTAGGTGACGATCGGGAGGACAGGAGCACCTATGGGTACACGTCTGTCCTCTTACGTGGTCAAACCGCGGCTGTGTACAGTAGTAAGGTTGAACAAGAGGACAGAGCTGTCAGGATTATGTCTAATTGGCAAATATATTTATTGCAATGGTAATTTCTTATCTATTTACATGATAATCTCGGATAAAACGGTTTTGATGGTACAATAAAAGCAGGTACTGTATATATAGTAGGTGTTACAAGAAATATTAATACTTAGACAATAGGTATTTTTTAAGAGATGATTTAAAGGAAGAGAGCGTAGTCTTTGCTCAAATGGGTGGGGGTAAGTTGTTCCATGATCATTGTCGTTATGATCACTGTGACCATGATAATTGTGGTCATGATCACAGTGGTCATGATCACAGTGGCCATGATCATTGTGGTTATGATCACTGTGGTCATGATCACAGTGGTCATGATCACTGTGGTCATGATCACAGTGGTCATGATCACAGTGGTCATGATCACAGTGGCCATGATCATTGTGGTTATGATCACTGTGGTCATGATCACAGTGGTCATGATCACTGTGGTCATGATCACAGTGGTCATGATCACAGTGGCCATGATCATTGTGGTTATGATCACTGTGGTCATGATCACAGTGGTCATGATCACTGTGGTCATGATCACAGTGGTCATGATCACAGTGGCCATGATCATTGTGGTCATGATCACTGTGGTCATGATCACAGTGGTCATGATCATTGTGGTTTTGATTACTGTGGCCATGAGCACTGTGGTCATGATCACTGTGGTCATGATCACAGTGGTCATGATCACTGATGCCATGATCATTGCGGTCATAATCACTGTGGTCATGATCACTGTGGTCATGAACGCTGTGGCCATGATCACTGAGTCAATGATCATGATAATTGTGGTTTTGATCACTGTGGCCATGATCACTGTGGCCATGATCACTATGGTCATGAATATTATGGTAATGATCACTGTGGTCATGATCTCTGTGGTTTTTATCATTGTGGCCATGATCATTGTGAGCTGGAGCACTGTGGCCAAAATCACTGATGCAATGATCAGTATGGTCATTGTAATGATTGTTTATCAGACCACTGCTTACAGTCCAGAAAAATACAACACATATAACAGTAAGTAGACGCCCACGTGATAACCCACATAGGTTGACTCACCCTACAGTGACAGTAAGACCTGACCCAGGAGAGGTCACGGACAAGGTACCTGAGTTAACCCGGCGTTATGACCATGTTACTCAAGAAACTACACCTGGAAAAGCTGTACAGACCTGACCAAAGAGAGGTCAGTCTCATTGACCCGAATTCTCACCGCCACGCGATTAGCTTAACCCGGCCACATGACCGTGTTACTCAAGAAGTTACCCTCCAGCGAGTACACCTGTCACCTGACCAGACACACCCAGATTTGTCACGACATCTTCCGGCTCACGCCAATATAAAGGCCCTGCAGTTTCCTCTCAGGGAAATTAGCATTCGGATCATCATTGTGACAGGGAAGGGGCAGACAACTCCTCCCCAGAGGGAGACATCCCTCCCCAGCACCGCATCTCTGGCTTGCAGAGTCTTTCACAGGATACATAGTCCAGCACTCCCTTCAACAGCACCTGCTGGGCCTCCATCAGGCCACACGTGAGTCTTTGTCAGAGCGTTCCAAAGGTGAGCAGAAGGGACCTTTATGATAGGGATGGGGTGCACCTTCTCTAGGGATGGGGTGGCAACCCTGGCTGGGTCTCTCGAGAGGGCAGTTCAAAAGATGTCGAAGTCTTCAAACTGCTGGGGGAACATATGGGCACGGGGGTGGAGGAGACTGCAGTGGGAGCTGGTAAACAAATTGAAAGGTTACAGGGAAATAGTGTTAGGAATGATGACAAAACTAAATTAGACAGGGAGTTAAAGCCTAATTGCGACAAAGGGAGGACTCAGAACACGACTAACTTAAATGTCTACTACGCGAACAGTAGAAGTATGAGAAACAAAATGGATGATATTAGGGCCTTGGTATGTACCGAAAAAATCGATATAATAGCATTCACTGAAATATGGATCAACCTAGATTCACCTGAGTTACCTGTCGAATACCAAATTGCAGGTTACAAATTATTCCATATCGATAGGCAGATTAGGAAAGGAGGCGGAGTAGCAATCTATGTCAGGGATAATCTGAAGTGTGAAATACATGAGGTAATAAAAACTGAGCAGAATAAAGAAACAATTTGGATCGAATTAATCGATGGTAGGGAAAAATTAATCACAGGAGTAATATATAGACCTCCCAATCTTGATAGAGTTAATGAGCGACTTATCTGGGATGAAATGCGCAGGGCTTCCATACACAACAAAGTCTGTATAGTAGGCGACTTTAACCTTGGCCAAATAGATTGGATTGACTTTCCGGGTAACTCAGAATCAGAGGATTTTCATGACACGATCCAGGACTGTTTCCTAAGTCAACATAACCGAACCCACCCGGGGTAATAATATACTCGATTTAGTTCTGTCGAACAGAGAAAACCTCAATAGTAATGACGAGGTAGGGAACAAACTTGCAAACAGTGATTACAAAGAAATTAGATTCCAGTCAGATTTTCAGGGCAGATGTAAGGAAAATTCCACAAAAGTCCCAGATGTCAGAAGGGCAAACTTTGATAGTTTGAAGTGGCAGTTGAGAAAAGGGGTATCATGCTTGGGGGTGAACTACATCGACCTCACCCCACCCATGGACCTGATGGTTGAAACAGACCTGATAACGAGAACTGAGGCTGCCTAGTTCCACGGCATTTTAATAATGAGTTACTTAATGCACAAAGGCAGAACATACCATACAAAAAACTCAGATCAAACAACAATGACCCTAAATGGACAAATGATTATCTAAAGAACATTATTGGTTAAAGGAAGGCTATAGGTAGGAGGATAAATCGTGGCGAAATTTACCTCCGGGATTTTTATAAGGTATTGGCCGGTAGGGTTAAGACCGAGATATGAAAAGCAAAGAGGAATAATGAGCTGAGGATAGCAAGGGAGGCGAGGTCAATCCCCAAGGGATTCTATCAAATGTATCAAACTAAAACACGAGAAAAGATTGGACCAATACAGTCAGATACCTGCGAGCTAACTGATAACGATGGAGAAATGAGCAATAATTTGAATAAATATTTTTCAACAGTTTTCGCCATCGAAAATTTAAACATGATACCCGAGGCACCGACTCTATTCAGAGATAGTGACGAAAACAAATTAAGCGAGATAAAATTGACTAGTAACGATGATAGTAAGCAAATAGACAAACTAAAGCCTAATAATTCACCTGGTTCTGATGATATTTGTCAGAGTATAAAAGGAATGTAGGGAAGAGCTTAGTACGCCCTTAACAAAGTTGTTTAACATGTCCTTAAAAGCAGGTGTAGTACCAGAATCCTGAAGAATAGTGAATGTAATACCGATTTTTAAGAATTGGGATAGATCACTATCCTCTAACTACCGTCCAATCAGTCTAACATCAATTGTAGGCAAATTACTGGAAGCAATCATTTCAAAACTCTATTCGAAATCACCTGGAGAAGCACAAATTGATCAATAATTCCCAGCATGGCTTCACAAGCGGGCGTTCATGTCTAACTAATCTATTAACATTCTTTTCGTCAGTTTTCGAATTGGTGGACGAGGGACACAATTATGATGTGGTATATCTCGACTTTAGCAAAGCCTTCGACAGATTCCCCCACGAAAGACTAATAAGAAAGGTAGAGGCACATGGCATTAAAGGTAATATTCTAAAATGGATTAGGGCGTGGTTTCAGGACAGGAAACAGTGAGTGAGCATTAACGGCACTAAATCCCATTGGAGCAACGTCACTAGTGGAGTTCCCCAAGGCTCAGTACTTGGACCATTATTATTTATTATATACATAAACGACATAGATATCGGCATAGAGAGCAACATCAGTAAATTTGCTGATGACACTAAAATAGGACGTGTAATTAAATCTGACGAGGACTCAGCAAAACTACAGGAAGATCTAAACAAATTTTTCGAATGGTCTGAAAAATGGCAGATGAAATTCAATGTGGACAAATGTAAGGTACTCAGAATAGGAGATGTAAACAGGGAAACCAGTTACCAGATAACATAACAACATAAGAATGGAGGAAACTGCAGCGGACCTATTGGCCCATACTGGGCAGTCCCGTTTACACCCAACCCCTATTGCTCATATAAGCATCCAACCTATGTTTGAAGCTATTCAGCGTATTCGAGTTAATGATGATATTTGGTAACTTGTTCCATTCATCCACTACTCTGTTTCCAAACCAGTGTTTACCTATTTCACGCCTAAATCTAAATTTGTCTAATTTAAAACCATTGTTACGAGTTCACTCCTGGTTGGATAGTTTGAGTACCTTTGTAATGTCCCCTTTGTTTAGCCCTGCCTTCCACTTATACACCTCTATCAGGTCGCCCCTCGCTCTACGTCTCTCGAGGGAGTGCAAATTAAGATGCTTTAACCTGTCTCTATACTCAAGGTTCCTAATGCCCGGGATTAGTCTTGTCATTCTCCTCTGAATTCTTTCCAAGGATTCTATATCCATTCTGTAATACGGTGACCAAAACTGAACTGTGTAGTCCAGGTGTGGTCTCACAAGAGCAAGGTACAGTTTTAGGATGACCTTGCTAGTCTTGTAACTAACACTCCTTTGTTTGAACCCAAGTACTTTATTAGCCTTGTTACGAGCAAAAACACATTGTTTACTTGGCTTAAGGTTCCTGCTTATCATTACTCCTAAATCTCTCTCGCAGTCGGATTTCTCTATGGCATCGTTGTTCATCTGGTATCTGGTTTCCCTGTTTACATCTCCTATACTGAGCACTTTACATTTGTCGACGTTGAATTTCATCTGCCATTTTTCAGACCATTCGAAAAATTTGTTTAAATCTTCCTGTAGTTTTGCCGAGTCCTCGTCAGATTTAATAACACGTCCTATTTTAGTGTCATCAGCAAATTTACTTATGTTGCTGTCTATGCCGATATCTATGTCGTTTATGTATATAATAAATAATAATGGTCCAAGTACTGAGCCTTGGGGAACTCCACTTGTGACGTTGCTCCAATGGGACTTAGTGCCATTAATGCTCACTCACTGTTTCCTGTCCTGTAACCACGCCCTAATCCATTTAAGGATGTCACCTTTGATGCCATGAGTTTCTACCTTTCTAATTAGTCTTTCGTGGGGGACTCTGTCGAAGGCTTTACTAAAGTCGAGATATACCACATCATAATTGTGCCCCTCGTCCACCGATTCGAAAACTGATGAAAAGAATGTTAATAGATTAGTTAGGCAAGAACGTCCGCTTGTGAAGCCATGCTGGGAATCATTGATCAATCTGTGCTTCACCAGGTGATTTCGAATAGAGTTTGAGATGATTGCTTCCAGTAATTTGCCTACTGTTGATGTTAGACTGATTGGGCGGTAGTTAGAGGATAGTGATCTATCCCCCTTCTTGAAAATCGGAATTACATTAGCTATCCTCCAGGATTCTGGTACTACACCTGTTTTTAAGGACATGTTAAACAGCTTTGCTAAAGGCATACTAAGCTCTTCCTTACATTCCTTTAATACTCTGGCAAATATCTCATCGGGACCAGGTGACTTATTAGGCTTTAGTTTGTCTATTTGCTTACTAACATCGTTACTAGTCACTACTATCTCACTTAATTTGTTTTCTTCACTATCTCTGAATAGAGTCGGTGCCTCGGGTATCATGTTTAACTTTTTGGTGGTGAAAACTGTTGAAAAATATTTATTAAAATTATTGCTCATTTCTCTGTCATTATCAGTGAGCTCGCCGGTGTCTGACCATATTGGTCCAATCTTTTCTCGTGTTTTAGTTTGATACATTTGGTAGAATCCTTTGGGGTTTGTCTTCGCCTCCCTTGCTATCTTTACTTCATTATTCCTCTTTGCTTTCCTTATCTCGGTTTTAACCCTACTCGCCAATACCCTATAATAGTCCCGGAGGTGAATTTCGCCACGATTTATCCTTCTACCTATAGCCTTTCTTTGGCCAATGATGTTCTTTAAATAATTATTTATCCATTTAGGGTCATTGTTGTCTGATCTGAGTTTTTTGTATGGTATATTCTGCCTTTGTGCTTTAAGTAACTCACTATTTAAATTGTCGTGGAACTCGGCAATCTCAGATCTCGTTATCAGGTAGGTGTCATCAGTCAGGTTCACTGCCAAGCGCGACACCCCCTCTCTCAGCTGCCTCTTTAAACTGTCAAAGTTCGCCCTTCTGAAATCTGGTACTTTAGTGGAATTTTCCTTACGTCTGCCCTGAAAATCTAACTGGAATCTAATTTCTTTGTTATCAATGTTTGCAAATTCGTTCCCTACCTCGACCCTGCTGATGAGGTTTTCTCTGTTCGACAGAACTAAATCGAGTATATTATTACCCCGTGTGGGTTCTGTTATATGTTGACTTAGAAAACAGTCCTGGATCGTCTCGAGAAAATCCTCTGATTCTGAGTTACCTGTGAGGTCAGTCCAATCTATTTGGCCAAGGTTAAAGTCGCCTACTATACAGACTTTGTTGTGTATGGAAGCCCTGCGCATTTCATCCCAGATAAGTCGCTCTTTGATTCTATCAAGATTGGGAGGTCTATATATTACTCCTGTGATTAATTTTTCTCTATCGTCGATTAATTCTATCCAAATTATTTCTGTATCCGCTCAGTTTTTATTTCCTTATTTATTTCACACTTCAGATTATCCCTAACATAGATTGCTACTCAGCCTCCTTTCCTGGTCTGCCTATCGGTATGGAACAGTTTGTAACCCGCAATTTGGTATTCGACTGGTAACTCACGTGTGTCTAGGTTGATCCATGTTTCAGTGAATGCAATTATATCGATTTTTTCGGTACATACCAAGGCCCTAATATCATCCATTTTGTTTCTCATACTTCTACTGTTCGCATAGTATACATTTAAGTTAGTTGTGTTCTGAGTCCTCCCCTTACCACGTTTAGTTTTAAACTCCCTGTCTAATTTTGTTTTGTTATCATTCCTGACACTATTTCCCTGTAATCTTTCACTTTGTTTACCCGCTTCCACTGCAGTCTCCTCCACCTCCGTGCTCATATGTTCGCCTAACAGTTTAAAGACTTCGATATCTTTTGAACTGCCCCCTTTAGGGCCCCAGCCAGGGTTGCTACTCCATCCCTAGACAGGTGCACCCCATCCCAAGCATAAAGGTCCCTTCTGCCATAGAAGTTGTCCCAGTTGTCAATGAATGGGACTGATATTGACTTGCAATATCTGTCAAGACGGTCGTTGACACCAACTGCCCTTGACAACCATTCACTGACAACTCTCCTTCTAGGCAGGACGCCACATATGATAGGGATCCCTCCCTTAGTCCTAATACGATCTATAGCTGCCTTGAACTTATCAAGAAGCTCCTCGCTCCTACACCGGCCAATATCATTGCCTCCTGCACTGAGGCAGATAATGGGTTTGTTCCCATTACCAGACAAGATATTGTCCATCCTGTCAATTATATCCCCCACCCCAGCTCCTGGCAAACACACCCTCATCCTATTTTTGTTTTTACCACAAAAGTCGTCATGGCAACAGTGATTTTGGCCACAATGATTATGGCCACACTGATCCAGGTCACAATGGTCATGACCACAGTGATCATGACCACAGTGATCATGACCACAGTGATCATGCTCATCGTGATCGTGGCCACAATGATCATGGCCACAATGATTATGACCCAAGTGATCGTGGCCACAGGGATTCATGTTGGTTTAAACTTTAGCTTAGACTGTCACCGTACCTGTGTGAGGTTGAGTGTTAATGTCTGGTGAGGAGACCAACATCTTGTACTGCCTCTCTTCCTCACCACTTCGCTGCCAGTAGGTTTAAAAATTCCTGAACTTGTCGTATTTTATCGCCGTTATGGAGGTTGTGTAGTGTCCAGTCAATGTAGTATAATATCAGTAATCTATAACGAGTAATATGAATAAAATATGCACCTTAAGTAGTCTCACAATCTTCACTAACAATAACATCAAAACTTACAGTAGCAGTGTTTTGTAATATACTACAGTATACCGTAGCGATGATACAAGACTCACTTCATGCACATGTGTTTTGCCATGAGTCATCTGTGTGCTGCCTGTAGTGCTTATTAGCCCCAGTATACTAATTATATAAAATAAATGTAAATGGTAGCCAGATGAAGGATAATACCAAATCGTCCTCGCTAAAAAGTGTAAACACACTCAAGGCTGACGAGGGTACAGTACAACACTGCCATCTTCCCTCAGTGTTACCAACTAATGTCATAAACAGAGAACCTGATGATGTAAGTTTAATAATAAGTTATTCATGCAGGACACAGACAAGCTGTCACAATAGCACATCACTGACAATAATATTTTGACAGGCTTAGCAACAAATGATTGTAAGGATGGAATTTGAAATTCGTGTAACTTCTTGTGTTGATCATCACTTTGTACAGATAATAAGAATAATACTGACAGTGCTGTTGGAGGAGGGAGAGCAAATGTGTAGTGGCCTCGGCCGCTGCCTTACATCACAATAACCTTGGTAGAATAACTACCACTTGTGTACAAGGTTAGATATTTGTTCTCTCGTACGCTTTCAATGATTCACGTATTATTTTATTTATTAATTTAAATTAATAAGTAGGGGTTGCTTTCAGGTAAATAAAATTGTCTGAATAAAATAGCTAACTGGGACACCCCCTTAAACGTTAATATCTGTGAGTTTATATAGTTTGTATTAATGTTTATGGTTTACCATTTTTGCTTTCATTTAGAGAGTGAATTAAATACAGTTTTGAGTGTTTAAGTTTCACCAAAATTAGCTGAGCGTCACTCTTTTGTTGTACTGACACATTGAGCGTATTGTGAAGATGTACTGAGCGTGTACTCTTGTGTTGTGAAGATGTACTGAGCGTGTACACTTGTGTTGTGAAGATGTACTGAGCGTTACTCTTGTGTTGTGAAGATGTACTGAACGTTACTCTTGTGTTGTGAAGATGTACTGGACGTTACTCTTGGTTGTGAAGATGTACTGAACGTTACTCATGTGTTGTGAAGATGTACTGAACGTTACTCTTGTGTTGTGAAGATGTACTGAACGTTACTCTTGGTTGTGAAGATGTACTGGATGTTACTCTTGGTTGTGAAGATGTACTGGACGTTACTCTTGGTTGTGACGATGTACTCAACGTTACTCTTGTGTTGTGAAAATGTACTGAACGTTACTCTTGTGTTGTGAAGATGTACTGAGCGTTACTCTTGTGTTGTGAAGATGTACTGAACGTTACTCTTGTGTTGTGAAGATGTACTGAACGTTACTCTTGGTTGTGAAGATGTACTGGATGTTACTCTTGGTTGTGAAGATGTACTGGACGTTACTCTTGGTTGTGAAGATGTACTCAACGTTACTCTTGTGTTGTGAAAATGTACTGAACGTTACTCTTGTGTTGTGAAGATGTACTGAACGTTACTCTTGTGTTGTGAAGATGTACTGAACGTTACTCTTGGTTGTGAAGATGTACTGGACGTTACTCTTGGTTGTGAAGATGTACTGAACGTTACTCCTGTGTTGTGAAGATGTACTGAACGTTACTCTTGTGTTGTGAAGATGTACTGAACGTTACTCTTGTGTTGTGAAGATGTTCTGAGCGTCACTCGGTGATATGAAGATAAGAATATAAGAGCATATGAATGGAGGAAACTGCAGCGGGCCTGTTGGCCCATACTGGGCAGACCCGCTTACACCCAACCCCTGTCGCTCATACTGTACAGGTATATCCATCCAACCTATGTTTGAAGCTATCCAGCGTATTCGAGTTAATGATGATGTTTGGTAACTTGTTCCACTCGTCCACTACTCTATTTCCAAACCAGAGTTTACCTATCTCGCGCCTAAATCTAAATTTGTCTAATTTAAAACCATTGCTACGAGTTCGCTCCTGTTTGGATAATTTAATTACCTTTTTTATATCACCTTTGTTTAACCCTGACCTCCATCTATACACCTCGATCATATCGCCCCTCCCTTTACGTCTCTCGAGGTAGTGCATCGGCATATTCCTCCGAATGCTTTCCATTCTGTAGTACGGTGACCAAAACTAAACCGCGTAATCCAAGTGAGGTCTCACAAGTGCAAGATATAGTTTTACGACAACCTCTCTAGTCTTGTAACTAGCATCCTTTGTATGAGCCCAAGTTGACCTCTGACCCAGCTTGGAGAAGGTCGTGCCCGATCGTGCTCCCGTTAGAGACCAAGGAAAATGGCCGCTTTGGATCTTTGTGTCGTGGGGGAAGAGGAGGGGAGTGTGGGGAAAGACGACCTCCTTGCCACTCTGTTAAGGCAGCTGGGGCAGTTGAGGAGTGAGGTTGACACTCTAAAGGGGGAAAATGAAGCCCTCAGGACGGAACTCCTTCAGGTAGGTGTCCTGCCTAGCAGGACACCTGCGAAGGAGGAGCAGGCGTGGAGAGTGGTTGCCTCCAAGGGGACTAGGGTCAGGCTCAGGAAAGCTGACCAGGGTGTGGAGTGTAGTAACCCTTACCAGGTGCTGCAGGAAGCTGGCGAGGAAGAGAAGAGGCAGGACGGTATGGATCAAGGAGAGGAAAGGGCAGTTGTACAAACCCTGCCCACAGGTAAGGTCGTGGTAGTTGGGGACAGCCAGGGGAGGTTCATGGATAGGGCTTTTTGTGCGAGAGATAGGAAACGTAGGACTAGGGTGTGTTTTCCTGGGGCTGGGATAGGGCATGTAGCCGAGAGGTTAGACAGGGTTTTGTCAGGGGAGGGTACCAATCCAGTAGTGTGTCTTAGTGTGGGAGGAAACGACATAGGTAAGGTTAGGAGTGAGGAACTTTTCAAGAGGTATAGGGAGGCGCTGGGAAGATTAGAAATAGGGGAGGGATCCCGATAGTATGTGGTGTCTTGCCTAGAAGAGGGGTTGGTCGTGAATGGCTGTCCAGGGCAATTGCTATAAATTGCCGACTGGAAAAACATTGTGCAAACAATGGTTGGACATTCATTGATAACTGGCAACGATTCTATGGCAACGACTACCTGTACTGTCGCGACGGAGTACACGTGTCTCGTGATGGGGTAAAGAAATTGTCACTCCGAAGAGGGGGTTTCGCCAGTAGAGAGGGGTCGGGGAAAGTGGGAGTCAAAAACCAAGCAGGTCCTGGGAAGTAAAATTAGTTGCTCAGGACAAGGGGTAAAACAGGACCAGGGAAGAGTAGGTTTAAATGTATACTATACAAACAGTAGGGGCAGTTCAAAAGATATCGAAGTCTTTAAACTGCTAAGAGAACATATAGGCACGGGGGTGGAGGAGACTGCAGTGGGAGAGGGTAATCAAAGTGAAAGACTACAGGGAAATAGTGTTAGGAATGATGACAAAACGAAATTAGACAGGGAGTTTAAAACTAAACGCGGTAAGGGGAGGACTCAGAACACGACTAACTTAAATGTATACTACGCGAACAGTAGAAGTATGAGAAACAAAATGGATGATATTAGGGCCTTGGTATGTACCGAAAAAATCGATATAATTGCATTCACTGAAACATGGATCAACCTAGACAAACGTGAATTACCAGTCGAATACCAAATTGCGGGTTACAAACTGTTCCATACCGATAGGCAGACCAGGAAAGGAGGCGGAGTAGCAATCTATGTTAGGGATAATCTGAAGTGTGAAATAAATAAGGAAATAAAAACTGAGAGGAATACAGAAACAATTTGGATAGAATTAAGCGACGGTCGGGAAAAATTAATCACAGGAGTAATATATAGACCCCCCAATCTTGATAGCGTCAATGAGCGACTTATCTGGGATGAAATGCGCAGGGCTTCCATACACAACAAAGTCTGTATAGTAGGCGACTTTAACCTTGGCCAAATAGATTGGACTGACCTTACGGGTAACTCAGAATCAGAGGAGTTTCTCGAGACGATCCAGGACTGTTTTCTAAGTCAACATATAACCGAACCCACACGGGGTAATAATATACTGGACTTAGTTCTGTCGAACAGAGAAAACCTAATTAGCAATGTCGAGGTAGGGAACGAACTTGCAAACAGCGATCACAAAGAAATTCGATTCCAGTTAGATTTTCAGGGCAGACGTAAGGAAAATTCCACTTAAGTACCAGATTTCAGAAGGGCAAACATTGACAGTTTAAAGAGGCAGCTGAGAGAGGGGGTGTCGCGCTTGGCTGTGAACCTGACAGATGACACCGACCTGATAACGAGATCTGAGATTGCCGAGTTCCACGACAATTTAAATAGTGAGTTACTTAATGCACAAAGGCAGAACATACCATACAAAAAACTCAGATCAGACAACAATGACCCTAAATGGATAAATAATTATTTAAAGAACATCATTGGCCAAAGGAAGGCTATAGGTAGAAGGATAAATCATGGCGAAATTCACCTCCGGGACTATTATAGGGTATTGGCGAGTAGGGTTAAAACCGAGATAAGGAAAGCAAAGAGGAATAATGAGGTAAAGATAGCAAGGGAGGCGAAGACAAACCCCAAAGGATTCTACCAAATGTATCAAACTAAAACACGAGAAAAGATTGGACCAATATGGTCAGACACCGGCGAGCTCACTGATAATGACAGAGAAATGAGCAATAATTTGAATAAATATTTTTCAACAGTTTTCACCACCGAAAAGTTAAACATGATACCCGAGGCACCGACTCTATTCAGAGATAGTGAAGAAAACAAATTAAGTGAGATAGTAGTGACTAGTAACGATGTTAGTAAGCAAATAGACAAACTAAAGCCTAATAAGTCACCTGGTCCCGATGAGATATTTGCCAGAGTATTAAAGGAATGTAAGGAAGAGCTTAGTATGCCTTTAGCAAAGCTGTTTAACATGTCCTTAAAAACAGGTGTAGTACCAGAATCCTGGAGGATAGCTAATACCGATTTTCAAGAAGGGGGATAGATCACTATCCTCTAACTACCGCCCAATCAGTCTAACATCAATAGTAGGCAAATTACTGGAAGCAATCATCTCAAACTCTATTCGAAATCACCTGGAGAAGCACCGATTGATCAATGATTCCCAGCATGGCTTCACAAGCGGATTCTTGCCTAACTAATCTATTAACATTCTTTTCATCAGTTTTCGAATCGGTGGACGAGGGGCACAATTATGATGTGGTATATCTCGACTTTAGCAAAGCCTTCGACAGAGTCCCCACGAAAGACTAATTAGAAAGGTAGAAACTCATGGCATCAAAGGTGACATCCTTAAATGGATTAGGGCGTGGTTACAGGACAGGAAACAGTGAGTGAGCATTAATGGCACTAAGTCCCATTGGAGCAACGTCACAAGTGGAGTTCCCCAAGGCTCAGTACTTGGACCATTATTATTTATTATATACATAAACGACATAGATATCGGCATAGACAGCAACATAAGTAAATTTGCTGATGACACTAAAATAGGACGTGTTATTAAATCTGACGAGGACTCGGCAAAACTACAGGAAGATTTAAACAAATTTTTCGAATGGTCTGAAAAATGGCAGATGAAATTCAACGTCGACAAATGTAAAGTGCTCAGTATAGGAGATGTAAACAGGGAAACCAGATACCAGATGAACAACGATGCCATAGAGAAATCCGACTGCGAGAGAGATTTAGGAGTAATGATAAGTAGGAACCTTAACGCCAAGTAAACAATGTGTTTTTGCTCGTAACAAGGCTAATAAAGTACTTGGGTTCAAACAAAGGAGTGTTAGTTACAAGACTAGCAAGGTCATCCTAAAACTGTACCTTGCTCTTGTGAGACCACACCTGGACTACACAGTTCAGTTCTCGTCACCGTATTACAGAATGGATATAGAATCCTTGGAAAGAATTCAGAGGAGAATGACAAGACTAATCCCGGGCATTAGGAACCTTGAGTATAGAGACAGGTTAAAGCATCTTAATTTGCAATTCTCGAGAGACGTAGAGCGAGGGCGACCTGATAGAGGTGTATAAGCGGAAGGTAGGCTAAACAAGTGGGACATTACAAAAGGTACTCAAACTATCCAACCAGTAGCGAACCTGTAACAATGGTTTTAAATTAGACAAATTTAGATTTAAAGAAATAGGTAAACACTGTTTGGAAACAGGTGCGGATGACGGGCACGTTACCAAATATCATCATTAACTCGAATACGCTGAATAGCTTCAAACATAGGTTGGATGCTTATATGAGCAATAGGGGTTGGGTGTAAACGGGACTGCCCAGTATGGGCCAATAGGCCTGCTGCAGTTTCCTCCATTCTTATGTTCTTATGTTCTTATGATCAATGTGGCCATGTTAATTGGAGCTATTATCACGATTGCCACGATAACTGTGGTTATGATCACTGTGGTCATGATCACTGTGGTTGTGATCACTGTGGTCATGGTCATTGTGGCCGTGATCACTGTGGCCGTGATCACTGTGGCCATGAACACTGTTGACGTGATCACCGTGGTCATGATCATTGTAATAATGGTCACTGTGGTTAGGAACACTGTGGCCATGATCACTGTGGTTATGATCACTGTGGTCATGATCATTGTGGTCATGATCACTGTGGTCATGACCACTGTGGTTATGATCACTGTGGACATGATCATTGTAGCCATGATCACTGAATTGAATTGAATTGAATTGAATTGAAACAGTTTATTTAGCCAGAAAAACACAGATACAGAGTGGATAATAATAACAATATTAAAATGGCTGAGCCAGTTGAGAACCTGAGCTCTCCTGTAGGCACCTGATATATTCTATACATTTATCTCAAGGAAGTATTATGTAACATTTAGTAACATCTGGAACAGTACAATAGCATAGTGGGAATAAGAACATCTCAGAATGTTACCACCGTCATCACTTCAAGATTTATTTATTTTATTTATTTATTATTTATATATTTATTTATTTATTTTTTACTTATAGTATAATTATATACATAAATTACAGTGGAATTGAAAAACATAAATATAATGGGGACGCAGTACAACATAGGTTGTACAGTATTAAGATTTTTTTTAGATTGCCCCCGAGAGGGCTAGTTTATTGGGCACCCCATTACATCCAGTGCAAGGTGAAGCGCAGAAGCGTTTACAGGGCCCATCTGGGAGGCATGCGTAGTTCATGCTTGCCTTTATGACTCATGCATTAAGGGCATAAAAGCCTGAAGGGTCATGGGTTTTGTCAGCAAGTTACATAAAGTGGCAGAATGATGATGAGTGTGTGGGGGGACAATTCCCGGTACAATTTATCTGTTTATGGCAAAGCGTGGCAGGTCCCTAATAATGTCAAGTGCCAGGCCATAGGCATTGACAATATTGAGGGACATACCTTTTAGTGTGATTGTGATGGCGTGTACGTCGGTAGTGTCGGCTTCAAGGGGGACGTCGAGAGGTTGGTAGGGGACGTCCTTCTTGGGGTAGATACGTAGTCCACTAGCATGTCCGCATGGTGGTCAATTGATGTGGAGAACCGGAGTGGATGGGCCCCAGGTGCCAGCATGCTGGTGGGGGACGGGGAGCCGGGGTGGTGTCCTCGGGTGCATGAGCAGGTTCGGTGGGTGGACGGGGGCAGCCGGGCACACATGGGCAGGCTCGGTAGCGTGGGCGCCAGCAGTGATGCCAGGCGGCGGTGGAGTAGGCCGTGAGCATGAGGGGCACACAGGGTTGTGTCAAACCAGAAGAGGGGGATGACTGGGTAGCAGCTGGAGGCAGGGGTAGTCTGTGTAGGTTGGAGATGGCAGTACAGAGTGTATCAAAGAGTCTTTCAATACGGTTGGTAAATTCGTGTAAGAGGAATATGATCTGTGTCATGTCACCGGAGGGGGATTGTGTGGGGGCACCGGTGGGAGCACAAGGCCTGACAGTGTCAGAGTAGAGACAGGGAGGAGGCCCAGTTGTAGTAGCTGAGTTAGGAGAGGGACTGCTGTGTTGCAGCTAGGTGAGGCCAGGCAAGGACAGGTGTTGTTGAAGAAGGTGTTGCTGGAGACAGAGGGGACGTAGAGGTATGCAGCCTTGTAGGCTGGAAGGGAGGTTGAGGTTGACCCAGCCTTCGGGGAGGCTTTTCTCATGGGACAGGCGGATGTTTGGGGCATTGTCGTGAGTCAGCATTGTGCCAGCCACCACAATTACAACACCTGGGGTCAACAACATAGCCCACACCACCCCCATTGAGGTGGTCTTGGATTTTTTGGGCACAGACGGAGGAGTGATGGTTACGTGAACAGAAGCGACATCTGGGACGATCACGTCGGCAGCAGGCAGTGAAGGTGTGACCCCAATGGGAGCAGATGACACAAAAAGCAGGCCTGGGGTGATAGGGTTCTGCATACAGTGGAGGGAGGACTGGGTGGGCCTCAACAGTGGTTGGGCACTCCCTCCCCTTCCATTTAACTATGACAGCTGCTTGTGGGGTCTTCCCTCGGTAGTGTCGACGTATACTGAGTATACGTGGATTAAAGTTACGAGCATCTTCGACTTCAGCGTATAGGGGGAACTGTTTAACTAGGATGTGGCAACATTTTGCTGTGTCAGCAGGTGGAGGCACGAGGACAACCCCGTCAAATCCTACAGTACTAAGTGTTTCATAAACCTCAGGTGTCTGACACTTGATAAAGTTACGGTTCTTACCTTTTCGGAATTAAATGGTGAGACCATGTTGTCTCCAATACTTTGTTGTCCAATTAAACCGTTCCTCGACGGTTTTCAATGAGTCGTTGAGGAAGTGCAGATTCAGCTTACTTGGCTGGTTGGCAGAGGAGTGGGTGGCGAGGGGAAGCTATCACTGAGGTCACTATCACTGAGGTCTGACTCTTGCAGGGTGTGGGATGCAGTATGACTATCCGTATCAGAAATGACTCTGTATCCATGAGAGAGGGGACGCCTCTTCTGGGGCGTTTGCATCGACCCCGCCCCTTCCCCCATCGCTGGCAACACTTGCCGGCGAAGGGGTAGGTAGAGACTGAGGTGGTCTTTGTGTGACGATCGAGAGGACAGGAGCACCTATGGGCACACGTCTGTCCCCTTACATGGCCAGACCGCGACTGTGTTGTTTATGGTGCACCTTGGTCACTGGTCAGGGTTGCAGGGTCAAAAGTTCTCTGGGTCTTGTGGCGAGTTTTGTTGATCTGTAGGAGGGGGGGCGCTGGTGGTAGAGCGGCACTGCTCTTGCCTCCCAAGCAAGATGTCACGGGTTCGATTCCCAGGCCGGCGGAAGTTGTTTGGACACTCTTCCTAGTCCCCTTGGTTCCTGTTCACCTAGCAGCAAAGTAGGTACCTGCTGTAAATCGAAAGTTGCGAATTCGTATTCAGGGACAAGTTGTTGGGACTTCCAATTACTTGATGACATAAACCATTGACTCTTCAGGCTTCTACGCCCTTGACTCATGAGACACAAGGCAAGCATGAACTTAGCATGTTTCCCTGTTGGGCTCTGTAAACGCTTCTGCGCTTCACCTTACACAAGGATGTAGGGGGGGATGCCTAATAAAAAATAAATAAATAAATAAAATAAATAATCTGCAGGAGGAGGTGGTGGTGGGGGAATCAGGGGGTTACATCACTAACGGGGAGAAGGTAACACGACACACCTCCAGTTCCCTCTCCACGAACTCCCTCCTCCACTCACCCCCCACCCTCCACCCCCATCCTCCAGTCAACAGTAGAACACGGACGGAGGAATTTATCAGTCGTCTAAGTGTGAGAGTTGGTGCTGGTGTACACATACCACAGTGAGGGGGGTGAGGTGAGGAGAGAGTGAGGACGGAGGGAGGTGAGGGAGGAGAGTGAGGAGGAGGAGGTGAAGGAGAGAGTGAGGGAGGAGGAGGAGGTGATGGAGAGTGAGGAGGAGGGAGGAGGAGGTGAGGGAGAGTGGGGAGGGAGGGAGGTGAGGGAGAGGTGAGGAGGGAGGAGGTGAGGGAGAGTGAGGACGGAGGAGGTGAGGGAGAGGTGGGGAGGAGGTGAGGAGAGAGTGAGGGAGGAGGAGGAGGTGAGGGAGAGGTGGGGAGGAAGGGTGAGGAGGCGGAGAGTCATCTTTGTGTTGTATGGTTGGCTGTGTGTAATATATATATATATAATAATAATTAACAGTTTAATGAAAACGTTCATGGCCAGAAAGGCTGAAATATACATAGACATAAATGACAGCCACTTGATGGTGGTTTAACAAAAGCCTTCATTAGAAAGGTAAAAAGACATACAAGTGAACATACAGATTAATGTATGTGTTGAACAGCAAAAACGTAGTTTAGTAACTCCCTCCCAGATGGTGTTAGGAGGGACCTCACGTGGTGTAGTGGTTCCCTCACAGATGGTGTTAGGAGGGACCTCACGTGGTGTAGTGGTTCCCTCACAGGTGGTGTCATGAGGGACCTCATGTAGTGTATTAGTTCCCTCACAGATGGTGTTATGAGGGACCTCACGTGGTGTAGTAGTTCCCTCACAGATGGTGTTATGAGGGACCTCACGTGGTGTAGTAGTAGTTCCCTCACAGATGGTGTTATGAGGGACCTCACGTGGTGTAATAGTTCCTTCACAGATGGTTTTATGAGGGACTTCACGTGGTGTAGTAGTTCCCTCACAGATGGTGTTATGGGGGACCTCACGTGGTGTAGTAGTTCCCTCACAGATGGTGTTATGACGGGCCTCACGTGGTGTAGTAGTTCCCTC
>NW_024738527.1:0-8098 GCF_018991925.1 Homarus americanus
CCGGGGTGTGAAGGCCAGGAACCCCTTCAGTGCCATGACCCGGGGTGTGAGGGCAGGGCACCCCTCCAGCACCATGGCCTGGGGTGTGAGGGCCAGGCACCCTTCCAGTGCCATGGCCAGGGGTGTGAGGGCCGGGCACCTCATCAGTGCCATGACCCCGGGTGTCAGGGCCGGGCACCCCTTCAGTGACATGACCCGAAGTGTGAGGGCCGGGCACCCCTTTAGTGACATGACCAGGGGTGTGGGGGCAGGACATCCCTACAGTGTTACGAACCGAGGTGTGAGAGCCGGGCACCCCTTCATATGACCCGGGGTGAAAGGGACGGGCACCCCTTCAGCACCATGACCCGGGATGTGAGGGCCAGGCACCCCTTCAGTGCCATGACCCAGAGTGTGAGAGCTGGGCACCCTTTCAGCGACATGACCCGGGGTGTGAGGGCAGGGCACCCCTCCAGCACCATGGCCTGGGGTGTGAGGGCCGGGCACCCTTCCAGTGCCATGGCCTGGGGTCTGAGGGCCGGGCACCCTTTCAGTGACATGACCCGGGGTGTGAGGGCAGGGCACCCCTCCAGCACCATGGCCAGGGGTGTGAGGGCCGGGCACCCTTCCAGTGCCATGGCCAGGTGTGTGAGGGCCGGGCACCCCTTCAGTGCCATGGCCAGGGGTGTGAGTGCCGGGCACCTCATCATTGTCATGACCCGGGGTGTCAGGGCCGGGCACCCCTTCAGTGACATGACCCGGGGTGTGAGGGCCGGGCACCCCTTTAATGACATGACCCGGGGTGTGAGGGACAGGCACCCCTTCAGCACCATGACCCAGGGTGTGAGGGCCGGGCACCCCTTCAGAGCCATGACCCGGGGTGTGAGGGCCGGGCTCCCCTTCAGTGCCATGACCCTGGGTGTGAGGGCCGGGCACCCCTTCAGTGACATGAACAGGGGTGTGAGGGCTGGGCACCCTTCCAGTGTCATGAACTTCGGTGTGAGGGCCGGGCACCCCATAAGTGCCATGAAACGGTGGTGTGAGTGCCGGCCACCCATACAGTGCTTTAAACCAGGGTGTGAGGGTCGGGCACCCCTTCACATGACCCGGGTTATCAGGGCTGGGCACCCCTCCAGCACCATGACCCGGGCTGTGAGGGCCAGGAACCCCTTCAGTGCCATGATCCGGAGTGTGAGGGCCGGGCACCCTTTCAGTGACATGACCCGGGGTGTGAGGGCAGGGCACCCCTCCAGCACCATGACCCGTGGTGTGAGTGCAGGGCACCCCTCCAGCACCAAGGCCTGGGGTGTGGGGGCCGGGCACCCCTTCAGTGTCATGAACCGGGTGTGTCAGGGCCTGACACCCCTCCAGCACCATGGCCCGGGGTGTGAGGGCCGGGCACCCTTCCAGTGCCATGAAACGGTGTGTGAGGGCCGGGCACCACTTTAGGTACATGACCAGGGGTGTGAGAGCCGGGCAAACCTTCAGTGCCATGGCCAGGGGTGTGAGGGCCAGGCACCTCATCAGTGCCATGAATCGGGGTGTGAGGGCCGGGCACCCCTTCAGTGACATGACCCGGAGTGTGAGGGCCGTGCACCCCTTTAGTGACATGAACCGGGGTGTGAGGGCCGGGTACCCCTTCAGCACCATGACCCAGAGGTGTGAGGCCAGAGCACCTTCAGAGCCATGACCCGGTGAGGCCAGGCTCCCCATCAGTGCTATGACCAGGGGTGGCAAGGCCGAGCTTATGGTGAACATGAACAGGGTGTCAGGGCCAGGCTTCCCCGATGGGATTCTATGACCCCTTGGTGTGAGAGCTCCCCCTTCTATCTGAGTAAGTGTGAGGGCCAGGCACCCTTTCAGTGCCATGAAGCAGGGTGTGAGGCCAGGCTTGGTCTCTGAACCAGGTGTGAGGGCGGACTGCCCTTTCAGTGCCATGAAACAGGGGTGTGTGGGTCAGGCACCTTCAGTATTTATGAACAGGGTGTCAGGGCCCAGGCACCACGTTAGATTCATGACCCCGGTGTGAGGAGGGCTCCCTTCATGCAGGTGTGAACTTTCCAGTGCCATGAAGCAGAGGTGTATGAGGGCCAGGGCACCTGATGCTCTTGAACCAGGTTGAGGGCCAGACACCCTTTCAGTGCCATGAATCAGGGTTTGGGCCGGGCACCATGACCCGGGGTGTGAGGGCCGGGCACCTCATCAGTGCCATGACCCGGGGTGTGAGGGCCGGGCACCACTTCAGTGCCATGACCCGTGGTGTGAGGGGAGGGCTCCCCTTCATTGTCACGAATTGGGGTGTGAAAGCCGGGCACCCTTTCAGTGCCATGAAACGGGGTGTGAGGGCCGGGCACCCCTACAGTGCTGCGAACCAGGGTGTGAGGGCCGGAAACCCTTTCAGTGACATGAATCGGGGATTGAGGGCCGGGCACCCCTTAAGCACCATGACCCGGGGTGTGAGGGCCGGGCACCAATCCAGCACCATGGCCCGGGGTGTGAGGGCCGGACACCCCTTCAGTGAAATGGCCCGGGGTGTGACGGCCGGGCACCCCTTCAGTGTCATGAATCGTGGTGTGAGGGCCGGGGACCCTTTCAGTTCCATGAAACAGGGTGTGAGGGCCGGGCACCCCTACAGTGCTGCGAACCGGGGTGTGAGGGTCGGGCACCCCTTCAGTGAAATGAATCGGGGTGTGAGGGCCGGGCACCCCTTCAGCACCATGACCCGGGGTGTGAGGGCCAGGCACCCCTTCAGTGCCGTGACCCGGAGTGTGAGAGCTGGGCACCCCATCAGTGATTTGACCAGGGGTGTGAGGGCCGGGAACCCCCTCAGCACCATGACCCGGAGTGTGAGGGCCGGGCACCCATTCAGTGCCATAACACGGGGTGTGAGGGCCGGGCTCCCCTTCAGTGCCATGACCCGGAGTGTGAGGGCCGGGCACCCCTTCAGTGACATGACCCGGGGTGTGAGGGCCGGATACCCATTCAGTGTCATGAACCTGGGTGAGAGGGCCGGGCACCCCTTCACATGACCCGGAGTGTCAAGGCCGGGCACCCCTCGAGCACCATGACTTGGGGTGTGAGGGCCAGGCACCCCTTCAGTGCCATGACCCGGAGTGTGAGGGCCGGGCACCCTTTCAGTGACATGACCCGGGGTGTAAGGTCAGGGCACCCCTCCAGCACCATGACCCGGGGTGTGAGGGCCAGGCACCCCTTCAGTGCCATGACCCGGAGTGTGAGGGCCGGGCACCGTTTCAACCCCATGACCCGTGGCGTGAGGGCTGGGCACCCCTTTAGGTCCATGACCCGGGGTGTGAGGGCCGTGCACCACTTCAGTGCCATGACCCGGGGTGTGAGGGCCGGGCACCCCTTCAGTGTCATGAACCGGGGTGTGAGGGCCCGGCACCCTTTCAGTGCCATGAACCGGGGTGTGACGGCCGGGCTCCCCTTCAGTGCCATGACCCGGGGTGTGTGGGCCGGGCACCCCTTCAGTGACATGACCTGGGGTGTGAGGGCCGGGCAACCTTTCAGTGTCATTAACCTGGTTGTGAGGGATGGGCACCCTTAAATGCCATGAAACGTGGGGTGAGTGCCGGCCATCCATACAGTGCTTTGAAAATGGGTGTGAGGTCCGGGCACCCCTACACTTGACCCGGGGTGTCAGGGCCGGGCATCCCTCCAGCACCATGACCCGGGGTGTGAGCGCCTGGCACCCCATAAGTGACATGAGCCGGGGTCTGGGGGCAGGGCACCCCTACAGTGTTATGAACCGGGGTGTGAGGGCCGGGCACCCATTCACATGACCCGGGGTGTAAGGGCCAGGCACCCCATTAGCACCATGACTCGGGGTGTGAGGGCGGGGTACCCCTTCAGTACCATGACCCGGGGTGTGAGGGCCAGGTACCCCTTCTGTGAAATCACCGGGGGTGTGAGAGCTGGGCACCCCTTCATTGGCATCACCCGGGATGAGGGCCGGGCACCCTTTCAGTGACATGACCCGGGTGTGAGGGTCGGGCACCCTCCAGCACCATTACCCGTGTGTGAGGGCCGGGGATCCCTTAGTGCCAAGTGACCTGGGGTGTGGGGAGGTCTGGGAACCATGGAAAGGTTATGACCTGGGGTCTGGAGGGCTGGCACCCTTCAGGACATGACCCGGGTTTGCGGGCCGGACACCCTTTCAGTGACATAACCCGGGGTGTGAGGTTCGGGCACACCTCCAGCGCCATGACCCGGGGTGTGAGGTTCGGGCACACCTTCAGTGCCATGACCCAGGGTGTGAGGGCCGGGCACCCCTTCAGCACCATGATCCAGGGTGTTAGGGCCGGGCTTGATTTCAGTGCCAAGAATCGGGGTGTGAGGGCCGGGCACCCCATCAGCTCCATAACCCGGGGAGTGAGGGCCGGGAACCGCTGTAACCCCATGACCCGGAGTGTGAGGGCCGGGCACCCGATTAGTGACATGACCCGGGGTGTGAGGGCCGGGCACCCCTCAGACACCATGACCTGGGGTTTGAGGGTCGGGGACCCTTTCAGTGCGATGAATCGGGGTGTGAAAGCCGGGCATCCCTTCAGCACCATGACCCGGGGTGTGAGGGCCAGGCACCCCTGCAGTGCCATGACCCAGGATGTGAGGGCCGGGCACCCCTCCAGCACCATGACCCGGGGTGTGAGGGCCGGGAACCGTTTCAACCCCATGACCCGTGGTGTGAGGGCTGGGCACCCCTTTAGGTCCATGACCCGGGGTGTGAGGGCCGTGCACCACTTCTGTGCCATGACCCGGGGTGTGAGAGCCGGGCACCCCTTCAGTGTCATGAACCGGGGTGTGAGGGCCCGACACCCTTTCAGTGCCATGAAACGGGGTGTGAGATCCGCGGACCCCTACAGTGCTGCGAACCGGGGTGTGAGGGCCGGGCACCCCTTCACATGACCCGGGGAGTGAGGGTCCGGCACTACTTCAGTGAAATGAATCGGGGTGTGAGGGCCGGGCACCCCTTCAGCACCATGACCCAGAGTGTTAGGGCCGGGCTCGATTACAGTGCCAAGATTCGGGGTGTGAGGGCCGGGCACCGATCAGCACCATGACCCTGGGGTGTGATGGCTGGAACCACTTCAACCCCATGACCCGGGTGTGGAGGGCCGGGAATTCCCTCAGGCACCATGACCAGGGGGGTGTGAGTGGCCGGGCACCCCTTCAGTGCAATGAATCGGGGTGTGGAAAGCCGGGCACCCCTTCAGCACCATGACTGGAGGTGAGGGACAGGCACTTTCAAAGTGCCATGACCCGGGTGAGGGCCGGGCGCAATCCCATCAGTGACATGAACCGGGGTGTGAGGGCCGGGCACCCCTCCAGCACCATGACCCGGGGTGTGAGGGCCGGGAACCGCTTCACTCCATGATCCGTGGTGTGAGGGCCGGGCACCCCTTTAAGTCCATGGCCCAGGGTGTGAGGGCCGGGCACCCCTTCAGTGTCATAAAACGGAGTGTGAGTGCCTGGCACCCTTTCAGTGCCGTGAATCGGGGTGTGAAAGCCGGGCACCCTTTCAGTGCGATGAAAACGGGTGTGAAGGCCGGGAACCCCTTCACATGACCCGGGGTGTGAGGGCCGGGAACCGCTTCAACCCCATGACCCGTGGTGTGAGGGCCGGGCACCCCTTTAGGTCCATGACCCGGGGTGTGAGGGCCGTGCACCCTTTCAGTGCCATGACCCGGGGTATGAGGGCCGGGCACCCCTTCAGTGTCATGAAACGGGGTGTGAGGGCCGGGCACCCTTTCAGTGTGATGAAACGGGGTGTGAAGGCCGGGCACCCCTACAGTGCTGCGAACCGGGGTGTGAAGGCCGGGCACCCCTTCACATGACCCGGGGTGTGAGGGTCGGGCACCCCATCAGTGCTATGAATCGGGGTGTGAAGGCCGGGCACCCCTACAGTGCTGTGAACCGGGGTATGAGGGCCGGGCACCCCTTCAGTTCCATGAATAGGGGTGTGAGGGCCGGGCACCCCTTCAGTGACATGACCCGGGGCGTCAGGGCCGGGCAACCCTTTAGGTCCATGACCGGGGGGTGAGGGCTGCACCCTTTAGGTCCATGACCTGGGGTGTTGGCCAACCCCGCAGTATATGACCCGGGGTGCGAGGGCCGGGCACCCCTTCAGTCCCATGAACCGGGGTGTGAGGGCCGGGCACCCTTTTAATGACATTTCCCGGGGTGTGAGGGCCGGGCACCCCTCCAGCACCATTACCCGGGGTGTGAGGGCCGGGATCCCCTTTAGTGCCATAACCCGGGGTGTGAGGGCCGAGCTCCCCTTCAGTGCCATGACCCGGAGTGTGAGGGCCGGGCACCCCTTCAGTGACATGACCCGGGGTGTTAGGGCCGGATACCTTTTCAGTGTCATGAACCTGGGTGAGAGGGCCGGGCACCCCTTCACATGACCCGGAGTGTCAGGGCCGGGCACCCCTCAAGCACCATGACCTGAGGTGTGATGGCCAGGCACCCCTTCAGTGCCATGACCCAAAGTGTGAGGGCCGGGCACCCTTTCAGTGACATGACCCGGGGTGTGAGGGCAGGCACCCTCTGAGCACCAGTGACCTGGGGTGGAGTAGTCAGGGCACCTTCAGTGCCATGACCTGAGTGTGAGGGCCGGGCACTCTTCAGTGTCATGACCCGGAGGAAACAGGGCCGGGCACCCTCAAGCACCTCATGACCTGAGGTGGGGATGGCCAGGCACCCCTTCAGTGCTGGGCGACCTGAGTGTGAGGGCTGGGCACCCTTTCAGTGACATGACCCGGTGTGAGGGCAGGGCACCCTCCAGCACGTATGACCTGGGTGAGCAGGCACCCCTTCAGTGCCATGACCTGGAGTGTGAGGGCCGGGCACCCCTTCAGTGTCATGACCCGGAGTGTCAGGGCCGGGCACCCCTCAAGCACCATGACCTGAGGTGTAATGGCCAGGCACCCCTTCAGTGCCATGACCCGGAGTGTGAGGGCCGGGCACCCTTTCAGTGACATGACCCGGGGTGTGAGGGCAGGGCACCCCTCCAGCACCATGACCCGGGGTGTGAGGGCCGGGCTCCCCTTCAGTGCCATCTCCCGGGGTGTGAGGGCCGGGCATCCCTTCAGTGACATGACCTGGGGTGTGAGGGCCGGGCAACCTTTCAGTGTCATTTACCTGGTTGTGCGGAATGGGCACCCTTAAATGCCATGAAACGGGGTGTGACTGCCGGCCATCCATACAGTGCTTTGAAAAAGGGTGTGAGGTCCGGGCACCCCTTCACTTGACCCGGGATGTCAGGGCCGGGCACCCCTCCAGCACCATGACCCGGGGTGTGAACGCCAGGCACCCCATAAGTGACATGAGCCAGGGTTTGGGGGCAGGGCACCCCTACAGTGTTATGAACCGGGGTGTGAGGGCCGGGCACCCCTTCACATGACCCGGGGTTTAAGGGCCAGGCACCCCATTAGCACCATGACCCGGTGTGTGTGGGCGGGGCACCCCTTCAGTACCATGACCCGGGGTGTGAGGGCCAGGGACCCCTTCAGTGAAATCACCGGGGGTGTGAGAGCTGGGCACCCCTTCATTAACATGACCCGGGATGAGGGCCGGGCACCCTTTCAGTGACATGACCCGCGGTGTGAGGGCCGGGCACCCCTCCACCACCATGACCCGGGGTGTGAGGTCCGGGAACCCCTTCAGTGCCATGACCCTGGGTGTGAGGGCCGGGCACCCCTCCAGTGACATGACCCGGGGTTTGAGGGCCGGACACCCTTTCAGTGACATAACCGGGGTGTGAGGTTCGGGCACACCTCCAGCACCATGACCCGGGGTGTGAGGTTCGGGCACACCTTCAGTGCCATGACCCGGGGTGTGAGGGCCGGGTACCCCTTCAGCACCATGATCCAGGGTGTTAGTACCGGGCTCGATTTCAGTGCCAAGAATCGGGGTGTGAGGGCCGGGAACCGCTGCAACCCCATGACCCGGAGTGTGAGGGCCGGGCACCCCTTTAGTGACATGACCCGGGGCGTGAGGGCCGGGCACCCCTCAGATACCATGACCCGTGGTTTGAGGGCCGGGGACCCTTTCAGTGCCATGAATCAGGTTGTGAAAGCCGGGCATCCCTTCAGCACCATGA
>NW_024738528.1:0-14835 GCF_018991925.1 Homarus americanus
CATATAGGGTAAGGTACCGGGTATACATTTTTTTTTTGAGAAATAGTTTTGAATATATACAGTATATATATATATATATATATATATATATATATATATATATATATATATATATATATATATATATATATATATATATATATATATATATATATATATATATATATATATATATATATATATAGATAGATAAGGTAGATAGATAGATAGATAGATAGATAGATAGATAGATAGATGTTGATAATCCCTTATCCGAAATCCTTGTGGCCAGAGGCATTTCGGATTTCAGGAAACCTTTTCGGTTTCAGAATGGTTAGTTTTTTTTTTTTTTTTTTTTTTTTTTTTTTTAATGCGTACTAGCCCACCCGGGCATAGATCACTGACCCACATCGGGGCCTGGGGAGGGGTGGGGGGGGATATAATAAAAATTATAATAATAATGCATAGGTTTAGGTCGTGTTTCTCACTTTTGATCTTTTTTTCATTCTTGTATTTCTTTATTATTATTATTATTATTATTTTATTATTACAGTATTGTTGTTATTATTAATTTTATTATTATTCTTTTATCTTGGTGTATTTTTATTAAAAGTTTTATTTACTATGAATAATTATTATTACAGTCGGCCCTTAACATACGCGGGGGTTAGGTAACAGAGATACCCGTGAATGTTAAAAATACGTGTACTTTTGCTGCTCCCTCCCCCCCCCCCCTAAAAAAAACCCTGGCACCCCATGTCCTTGTTTACCGTATACCTGTGTGTAGTTCGAGTTTTTAAGACCAAATTATTTTGCAAAAAATTGGGGGTCGACCTCTAAAAGGGTAATAGTTTCGTTAGGTTGAAAAATATTTACCAGTAACTACCAGTAAACAATGGAAACGACGCACCAACGCACCACCAACTGTGAGTGTCGGTACAGTCGCCAGGGCAGTCTCTTGCGTCATCATAGCTAGCCCAAAGTAGCCAAATCCATGGTATGGTATACACAGTACGATGTAAAACAAAGTATTCATTTGTTAAAGTTTATTTATAGATACTGTACATAAATTTTTGTTCATTACATTTGAAACCTCAATCTTTGTTAATTAAATTTGATACAAAAGAAAACTACGATACCATATTTTCATTAAAATATTACATCACAAGTATATTTTACCTTAACTGTGACTGAATGAATATATTCTCAGAAATAAATATGGAAATGTAATGTTTTGGCTGAAATGACGTACGTATTACAGTGGAAAGTGGGATAAAATTATGAAAACAATGACTTTCGCTTTCTTTCGTTGTTCAAAAGATTTTACCGTAATTGCTTTTCGAATGGTTTTCAGTTAAAAAACTGTTGTACTCGTACTGTATTACAATAATATTCTATCCTATCATTAGCCTTATAATCCCACAACTGAAAACGATTCGAAAAGCGATTATATACAGTTGTACCCCACTTAACGCGGTCAATAGAACCCAGAGGGTCCCGCGTTAAGTGAAATCCGCGTTAAGTGAACAACAGAACATATGGGATTAATTCCAATAGAAACCGGTCCGACCCCCAAACTCCACTTTTTGAAGGCACATACCTATGTTGTAGTAAAAATAACATCTTAATTTTATGATGGTACATGCACACAATTAATACTTAAGAGAAATAGAGAAATACAGTCGCCAAGTTAATGTCCATTCAAATAATGGACTCCACTCCCTCCCCCTCTCACACTACACTGCCGGCTCTTCCCTCTGAGAAATTTTGGGGGGAAAACCAGGTATAGTAATAAATAATACCTCAAACTAAAGTTAGGATAATATAATTGACATTGCTGGATTCCTTGTAAGACCAGGAATATTTTGAATATAAATGTCATATATTTTGCACAAAAGATAACATAGTTACTCTGAGAAAATTTTTTATCTAAAATTTGTATGTTTAATGCAAAATATATGATGTTTATATTCAAAATGATCACCAAATTATAAGAATTCCAGCAATGTAAATTATATTCTGACCGGGCAATTTGTATGAATTTTATGAGCTAAAACAGGCAGTCAGGCAGGGTGGGGCAAATCTAAAAATAGCGTCTCGAGCCGCACACTCACCGCGTATATGTGGAAAAAATCCGTGTTAAGTGAAAGTTCAGCTCTGGCGAGGCACCGCGTATATGATAAAACGCGTTAAGTGAAACCGCGTTAGGCGGGGTAATACTGTATATATATATAAATATATATACATATTGTACCTCTCTAGTCCGGCAACCTTGGGACCTGACCGGTGCCGGACCATGGAAATTGCCGTACCATGGAAATTCACCCTTTTTCTGGATAGATAGTGAATTGTGCTTATGCCTGGAAGCACTAGCACCACTTTCTCTGCGTCATGGTCTCTTTGAAGACATATTGAAGGGTTAAATGTCGTATAGTAGCTTCTCAAATTTCGCGAGTTTTTAATTCTTAACGTATTTTATTGAAACACAAAAAAAAATAAATAAATAAAAATTTTGACGGCGGAAACTTGAATTTCGACGGGTTTGAACGGCCCGCCAACGTGCAGACGACGTGCATAATCGTGTAAACAGCGTCATTTCTCTTATGTACAAAAGATTCATTATTGTTTATTACTGAATGTCTTTTTTATTGAATTAATGTTTATGTGTGCAAAATGAGCAATACAATTCATTAATAATACGTAGAAAATTAAAACACATGAGGAAATGACACAGCATTGTTTTCGTTGATTACAAAACCAGTGACTGACTGGTTCTACATATAAAACTGAAGAAAATAAGACCTTGGTTGTAGCTGTAGTAAAATTAATATGGTTGTTTTAAGTAATGTTATTTAATGTTAATAAATGGAACAATAGAAGTAGCTAACGATAATGGTAAAGAAAAAGAGAGATCGCATATGTAAGTGCGCATGCGCACACGTGAAAACATATCGTCATTACTTTACATAAGAATATGAAAGCAACACTTATTTACTGTTCATATATATTTTAATTAATGTTTCTGAATTTGTTTTTATTGAATTAATGTACGTGTGTGCAAAATTAACAATACAATTTATTAATAATACGTGGAATATTAGAGGAGACGAGACGGCTGCCGGCATTGTTTATGTTAAAGCTTACGAAACCAGTGACTGATTGGTTCTACATATAAAACTGAAGAAAATAAGACCCTGAGTTTAGCTGTAGTAAAATTAATGTAAAAAATGAATATGGTTGCTTGAAGTACCTGTAATGTTATTTAATGTTCATAAATGGAACAATATAAGTAGCTAACCATTAATGGTAAAAAAAAAAGTGAGACTGCTCGTATGTAAGTGCGTACATGTGAAAATATATCGTCATTACTCTACATAAGAATATGAAAGCAACACTTATTTACTGCTCATATATATTGAAGGGTTAAATGTTGTACTCTGTATAGACAAGCAGAGAGAGAGAGAGAGAGAGAGAGAGAGAGCAGCCGAACTGCCGGATGTAAACAAACCTTAATTTCCCGCGGCTTTGTTGTTGTTTTTTTTACGAGGATTAGCCCACCCGGGCATAGGTCACTGACCCACATTGGAGCCTGAGGGGCAAAAATTTAATACTCCTGTAATAATAATAATAATTCAGATAAGTAAAAAAAGAAAAAGAAAAAAAAAAGTTGCCTATCTATCTATTGGACAAACTAAAATCGTTCCGGACCACGGGAGTTTCCGGACCACAGAATGCCGGACTAGAGAGGTACAACCTGTATTATTTATTATTATTATTATTATTATTATTATTATTATTATTATTATTATTATTATTATTATTATTATTATTATTATTATTATAGGTGTGTGTGTGTGTAATAATAATATTAATAATAATTGGCGGTTTATTGAAAAAAATGGCAGCCAAAAGGCTGAAAATATACTTACATAATTGGGAATGTGTCACTTGAGTAAAAATAATATACAAGTAACATAAGTGGAACAAATATGATATTGTATATTAGGGGGCAGGGAAAAAACACTTTTATTTGAGTTGCAGGCTGCACTTTTCAGGCATCGTTTGTATGGCTGTAACAAACACCTGTGCAAAATTTCATGCCATTTCATGCATACTTACCCTGCCGCATCGCGAACGACTTTTTGTCAACTTTTAGTGTATACCAAAAATTAGGTGTCATTTAATGTTTTCCAGGATAATGATAAATTTTACATGGGTGACATCGATTTAATTCACATGTTATTTTACAGGTACACCGTATAGAAAATCATTACAAGTTCATATTGAAATTCTTTTTTGTGCGGAACCTTGGCATCATTTTCCTAGACAATAATCTTTGCCTAATATATCCATCTCTCGATTCGTATCCCGTCACTTCAGTGCAAGCTTCAGTCATCACTTTTATGCCTCTCTCGACCGCCTGAGTGCTGTTTGGCCACTTGGGCACCACTAATGGTGTCTCAAGAATGTCATTAACCTGTAGATTTGACAGAGAAGCAATGTAAGGAGGCTCAGTCTTGAGTTCATTCCTCCAGTTAATCATGGAATGATAGTTTTTTGCTTGCCACTTTAGTTTCGGAGTCACCACCTTTCTCATGTTGACTACAGGAGGCACATCCTCATTCCCATCTCCATCTTTACCCTCCTCATCAGTATAGTTTAACAAATTCTCGTCAACAGCAGCATCAGAATCTTCCTCCTCCTCTTCAGATCTGCCAGTGCATTCTTCCTTTTGCTGATTCTCCTCTCTAATTTTTCTTATCATTGAGACAGCTTTTTCTCTAACAGTCATGTCCTCATCTGCACACATACCAAGAAGAAGTTGATCTGTGTGGGCGAAGTATGCATTTCTCTGGACAGCCTTCTTCACTATCGTCTCCTCCTCACTATTCAGGTGTTTCATATATAGCAGGGACTGGAATACGTTCCTCGAGCCGTGTGTTACGTAAGGGTGTATCTTGATGTAAAACCACATTGGAGCACTGAACTTTATTATTGTAATGACAATTCTTTTCAACTCATGGCTGGGTCTTGATGTTGCTACATACAGCCTGAGGATTCTACTCCATAAGGTGTTCCACCTTGACACACAGGGAGGACCTGGCTCAATAGCAGCCAAGTCATCTTCAACAACACCTGTGATAACTCCTTTACAAATCCTATACAGGTATTTCTGATCCCAGGACAGATCTTTCTCCACTTCATCATTAAACACAGGGAAATCAGGGAAACTGACTGGCTGGAAGGCGACAACTGGAAGCTCAGACAAAGACTCCTTGATCTGCTTTCCAATGGGACCACGCCAATGCTCAGGACCACTTGGTTTACCATCATAGTGATAAAAAACTGCGCGGAAAGGCAGCTCATTTCCGTGAAGCTGACATATGAAATAATGGAGCGGGTGACCAAGTAACATTTCAAGATGATGAATGACTCCATTTTCTGATCCTACATTTACATTGGTTCCATCACAACCAACACACACAATGGGCTGCTGGGTTAGATTTTTCTCCACCAGAAACTCGTGAATAGTTTTGGCAATCTGCTTTCTGTGTCCAGTCTTGGGAGTCACATGTGTGAGATATTCATTGCCAGGCTCAACCATGATGACATAATGATCTTTCACCATCATCCTCGAACTCCATTTCTCAGTCTTCTCATTCTTTATCATCACACGAGTGGCGGTCTTCTTACCATCAAAATAGAGTGACGTCAAATTATCTAAACTAGCTATCTCAATTTCTTGCCTCTTAAATCGGTATTTTTGAAATGAGAAATGAGAAAAGGCTGATAATCAATATAGACATAGCACCATACTCATCTGCAACAAGACAACTTAAATGAAATAAGAGATATGGAAAAAAAGTTGATAAACACTGAACAGAACATTGCACCGCCACAGCGGCTGTTTGGCTAGTACTGTAGGTAAATTTAAAAATTTCAGTAGAAAATGCGGCAGACTAAACCTCGACATATCAGCTTCAAATTTGGCATGGAGTCTTAGATATGTATAAGGAACAATGCCTGAAGAGTGCAGCTTTGAGCAAAATTTCACTGCCCCCTATATAATATATATATATATATATTACATATAGCGCTTATAATATATATATATATATATATATATATATATATATATATATATATATATATATATATATATATATATATATATATATATATATATATATATATATATATATATATATATATATATATATATATATATATATATATATATATATATATATATATATATATATATACATATATATGCAAGTAAATCACTGTAGGTGCGCGTGATCTAGGTATATGCTGATAACCACAAGGAAAGAAGAAAACACGAAGTTCCCAAGCGCTTTCGTGTAATTCACATCTTCAGGGGTGAGTACAGACTAGAGAGAGTAATACAAATCAAGGTGTATATATACAGAGGAGGGTGGGACCAGGTCCACAATGGTCAGGTGCTCCAGTGTCTTCTGCAGAAGTCTCCTTCAATAGTTTTACTATGCATTTGAGATGCAGCAGAGCATTTTCACATGACGTGGCCCGACACCACCACCGTGTATCACTCAGATGCTGCAGTTCTCGGACTTGTTCTCCTGGGAACATTTCTCGTCGTATAAAAATGAACCTCTCGTGAACGACAGGGTTAAAGCGAAGATTTAGAGTTCTTCAAGCAGACTGAAGAATTCGGCTGCTTGAGGCATATATTTAGCAGCATTGATCAAAACCAAATTGAGCCTGTGTCCATAATAGGCAAAAGGAGCCTTATCATGAATGAGTTTCTGAACACCACTGATTCCTCCACTCATGACTGATGCTCCATCAAATCCTAAGCCAACAAGTGAAGATTTGTAATCCAAACCGAGTTTTTCCAAACTTTTCAAGATTACGTCCGTGATAGATGCAGCATCCAACGACACCATGGGAGTGAAGGAAATGAAGCACTCCTGAATGCAATGTGACACCATCATAAAAAATACAGTACTTACTCATCAGTGATCCCTGATCACAGATAAACAATTGCGGAATGTGCGTGTAGGTTACCCTATCACTGGTGACTTGGTGAGATACAACTGACACTCGGTTTCTTATTTTAATGCAATTCTTGTACCTTATTTCATTAATATAGATCATTTTTTAACTATAGGAGTATGGAGTAATATTACAATCAGTCAATCATTCAGTTCAAGTCAATCAAGTGGCTGTAGTTGACCTGGGCTGACTTGCTGAACAGTATAAGGTAAATCAGTACAGTCCATCAGTTATATCATTACAAAATGTAGGCCTAAAGCATTCTCATGACATATTAATTATATATTATGAAATAAAATATGTCATAAGAATGCTTTAAGCCTACATTTTGCAATGATATAACTGATGGACTGTACTGATTTACCTTATACTGTATAGCTCAGCTCAACTACAGTCACTTGAACTGAATGATTGAGATTGACAGATTGTAATATTACTCCTATAGTTAAAAAATTACTCACGTGTTCTCTCTAAACATACCTCACTTAGCAAGTAGAAAAACCCACAGTGGCACTGTAGCAGACGAAATACTTCTTCTGGGTAGTTTCGGCGACAAATTCGACAATTACTGTCAGTCTGTCACCCTCCTCAGTGGAAATACAGAGTGGTAATGTTCATCACCGACAAGGCAGTTTGTTTATATACACCGTGATGTGACCCCACCCCGCATATGTGCACCCTCCCAATTCCTGCCCTCCGGGCCTCACCTCACCTCACCTCAGTGATCTCACCTCACCTCAGTGATCTCACCTCACCTCACCCATGCCTGCATCTGGCGTGCGGCGCGCCCATTGCCTGAGTCACTTGACTCACTTCCTGGTTTTGGGAATGTTTTTGGAATTACAATTTTGAGAATAAAAAGTGGGGGGGCCAACCCAGGGCCAGCCAAAATCTGGGGGCATGGCCCCCCCTGGCCCCCCGTAGAATCGCCCCTGCTAGCTTAGGACGGTTAGGTTAGATTAATGTTAGGTTAGGTTTAAGGTTAGTCAGGTTGGTTAACTTGAACTTTTAAATAACCACATTTGAACACATTTGCCATAACTATAAGTGTCTACTATAAAACAGTAAGTAATGTATGGTGTTTTTAGTGTCCACTATAAAACAGTAAATAATGTATGGTGTTTTTAGTGTCCACTATAAAACAGTAAATAATGTATCGTCTTTTTAGTGTCCACTATAAAACAGTAAATAATGTATGGTGTTTTTAGTGTCCACTATAAAACAGTAAATAATGTATCGTCTTTTTAGTGTCCACTATAAAACAGTAAATAATGTATGGTCTTTTTAGTGTCCACTATAAAACAGTAAATAATGTATCGTCTTTTTAGTGTCCACTATAAAACAGTAAATAATGTATCGTCTTTTTAGTGTCCACTATAAAACAGTAAATAATGTATGGTGTTTTTAGTGTCCACTATAAAACAGTAAATAATGTATGGTGTTTTTAGTGTCCACCATAAAACAGTAAATAATGAATGGTGTTTTTATTGTTCACTATAAAACAGTAAATAATGTATGGTGTTTTTAGTGTCCACTATAAAACAGTAAATAATGTATGGTGTTTTTAGTGTCCACTGTAAAAGAGTAAATGTATGGTGTTTTTAGTGTCCACTATAAAACAGTAAATAATGTATGGTGTTTTTAGTGTTCACTATAAAACAGTAAATAATGTATGGTGTTTTTAGTGTCCACTGTAAAACAGTAAATGTATGGTGTTTTTAGTGTCCACTATAAAACAGTCAATAATGTATGGTGTTTTTAGTGTCCACTGTAAATCAGTAAATGTATGGTGTTTTTAGTGTCCACTATGAAACAGTAAATAATGTACATTTACGCTGTTTTTGTTTACGAGTTTGGTCATTTACGCGGTGCCTTGCCAGAAAGAAAATGCTTTAATTACGCGGTAAATTTCGTCATTTACGCGGAGAGCGGCTGGAGAGGTCCAAACCGCCGCGCCATTTTTTACCCAGACGGTCCATTCTTGACCAGACGTGGGAAGCGGTGCAATGAGTGGTGCGCATTAGGCCGCTCTTACGTTATCGCTGACGTCATTTGACGTATTGGACTGTGATTGGGCCATGCATCCTTACCACCCAAGCATTCCCTCCACCGCTAGCTGTGATTGGTCTAATGTAACATGACGTGCCCTGCCACCAGAGGGTAGAAGTCGCCTGTCTCATTGTTCTCAGTCCGCATTTACAGTTCTCTCTTGTGCCCGCTATTCCCCTCATAACTTATAATGGCTTCCGCGGGTTCCCCACCACCACAGAAAAACATTGAATTACATGTACCAAGCCATGATAATGTGAAGGAAATCATCGAGTTAGGGGAGAAAATTAAGCTCATCCTTGACAACGACCCAGACAAGCATCGGTATGAAGAGTCTAATAACCATCTGACGAAAGTTATGGAGTCGTATATCCAGATCTATCTCGACAACATCAATGCTAGATGTCAACGTAGTATTGAGGACTTCCTCGCCCGCAACCCACCACAACCACAGCCAGCCCAAGTCAATGATAGTGATAGTGACAGTGAGGATATGGACTTTGAGAGGTTTGTCTGGGAGGCCCTGCAAACCTCTACGAGTAGTGAAAGTGAAAGTGATTCACCGGAGGGCAACTAATCTGCCCTCTGCCGCGGAACCAGCCGCCATCCACGTGTGCCGACCCTGCTTTTCTACTAACGTAAGTGTTAAAAAACCTATTATGGTATTATTGATATTTCTCTTAATTATTAATTGTGTGTGCATACCATCATGAAATTAAGACGTTATTTTGACTACAAGGTACGTATTGTGTCGGAAAAAGTGGAGTTTGGGGGTCGGCCCAGTCTCTATTTCAATTCATCCCACATGTTCTGTTATTTCATTTACGTGTTTCTCATTTTACGCAGGCCTCCACGGGTTCAATTGACCGCGTAAATGCAGACTATACTGTATGGTGTTTTTAGTGTTCACTATAAAATAGTAAATGTATGGTGTTTTTAGTGTCCACTATAAAACAGTAAATAATGCATGTGATGTATGGTGTTTTTAGTGTCCACTATAAAACAGTAAATGTATGGTGCTTTTAATGTCCACTATAAAACAGTAAATAATGTATGTAATGTATGGTGTTCTTAGTGTCCACTATAAAACAGTAAATGTAAGGTGTTTTTAGTGTACACTATAAAACACGACACGTTATTTGTTTTGATGTTTATTTTCTTAATATGTTTTCATGATTAGTTTACAGTTTCAGCCCCAACTTCCTTTCGACCATAATTTTTTTTCCCCTGATATTTGCTGCGATTCATTTGAATTTGACCTTTATTTCCGTCAGAAATTATTTGTTTTGGCGTTATCACCCCCCCCCCACCCATAAAACATTGATCCTAACCAACCAAAGAAACCTGCCTAACCTTTCCTAACTTCCTAGCCATCTCTGCCTTGTTAAATGGGAAGTACTTATTTTGATATCTGGTGCCAATGAAAGCAACTTTGTTGGGTAAAATTTTCGTTTTGGTCATGTAGCAAATTTTAGGATTTTAAGTTTTGGAATCAATATGTTAGACAATTTTAAGGTGCTTTTTCTCCATAGTGTTTCTGTTGGAAATTTATATTTTTTGATAAAATTACCAACAATATTACTGTACTACTTGCTTAAAGTGGACAGGGCTTTAAGGTATAGAGGGAAAATGTGGGGTGAAATACGCCCCCCCCCCCCGAAAAAAACACTAAACAAACTTTTGAAAATCCGACCTAACCTAACCTTAAAAAATCCTAAAACTATAATTTTTTTTACATTACTTATATTTTTGGTGTTTTGTAACTGACGGTGTATACCAGGTGAAGCCGTGACCACTTGAACTGCCTCAGCATTGTTTTAAATAAATTAGATAATTTCAGACATACTGTACATACTTGTACAAATATACCTATAATGCCATGATATATTGTGTTGTCAATCTGTGGAAGTCATCTTCAGTATTGTCAATTTACAACCACCATAAAATATTTTTGACTTTATTACTTTACATGTTAATGGTATTTATTAAGTGTCTTTTTTTTCCCTGACTTTTGTCCATTCACAGAACATAACTTGGCACTTAAATTACAGTAATTTGTTTGGAGTGATTTACCCCTTATATCTTATATATGTACATACTGTACATCACTGCCAGAACATCCATGTCATAATTGTTAACTAATGCTCTGTCCTTCCTCTGCACTCCAGACAGTCACGAGGATTGAGTCACAAGTCACTAATTGACATCTTCTCTCTTGTACAGGAAAAGGTAAGAGTTTTGTTATCTGTTTAATTATGGTGTTTAGGGAGACTTTAAAATATCATTCAAGTGTATATTCCATAACAAGAACTTTACAACACTTCATTAACCTGTGGAGTACAGTATGATGAATTAACCAGTTGAGTAACATATGTTGAGTATGAAGACAACAATATCCCATTGAGTAAGTATATCTTTAGCATGATGACTTAAACTATTGAGTATCATGAAATGGTCCATTGAATAAATAACCAGAATATGATGACAGTCTTTTAACTGCCATGACTACCTTTTTCATCTCCTTGAGTATGATTAATGACTTAATGCCTTGACTATTTGTAAACAAACAAATACAGCTCCTCCCCGACTTACGACGGGGTTTGGGAACCAAATCCAGGTCGTAAGTCGAAATGGTCGTAAGTCGAAAATGCTTAAATAATACATAGAAAATCTAAAATGGGTGTCTCTTTTTCTTCTCCGCACCACAAAACTCTCGCTTTTAAGCCTGCCAGACATTTTAAAGTGAAATGCAAAAGAAAATATTGTCTGTGTACTGACGTTGAGACTCGAAAACACGTAATTTGACAAAATTTTGGTACGACTGAGGCAGGTCGTAAGTGCGGGTGGTCGTAAGTTGAGTAGGTCATATGTCGGGGAGGAGCTGTACATTGTTTTGGTTTGACATGAAGGAAACCAGGTTGGATCCACCCCAATAAGTCAAGTCAAGTCTTCCTGTAGAGTTGAGGAGGTCTGTTGTCTGCCATTAAAATTTGTCTCACATGAGACTGGGGAAGTGAGAGTGAAGGGCTGAGTCATCTGTACAGAATTGTTTGTCCACAGTCCTTGTGCTGACGAGATACACTCAATAGTGCCACCACCAAGCACCCTGTATTGGCCTGTGAGGACCATGACTTATCTGCTCAAATTGTATTGTGTACTAGCACTCTGTGCAACTCCCTACCTCAGTGTTTTTCTTCTGTGGTATAACCTCAATCACTTCAGCCTTCAAGAAGAGGATGCCTTGGTGAATAAATTTGACAGTGACACTTGTCTAATTTCTCTATTTGTTTGTTAAAAATAAGAAATGTACAGTAGTGTACTTGTGGTGGGAATATTATCTAAGGTTAAACTTCATGTTTCAGACATTGTGACGCTACATCTCAGGAGCAAATGTGATGCTAAGTACACAATGTCCTGTGGGAAAAAAACATACTCCTGTGAGGAATGTGGCAAGTCATTTGGCTGGAAGAGTTCTCTTAAGAAACACATAATTGCACACAATAGTGTGATGAATGTGGGAAACATTTTTCAGACAAGGGTTATCTCAAGAGACATATTCTTGTTGTTCACTGTGGTGTTAAAAACTTTAAATGTGATGAATGTGGGAAACATTTTTTCAGGGGAGGCTCATCTCAAGAACCACATTCTTGCTGTTCACTGTGGTGTTAATAACTGTAAATGTGATGAATGTGGGAAACATTTTTCATGAAATAGTCATCTCAAGAACCATATTGAGTCTGTTCACTGTGGTATTAAAAATTTAAATGTGATGAATGTGGGAAACATTTTTCAGGGAAGGGTTCTCTCAAGAACCACATTCTTGCTGTTCACTGTGGTGTTAAAAATTTTAAATGTGATGAATGTGGGAAACATTTTTCAGGGGAGGCTCATCTCAAGAACCACATTCTTGTTGTTCACTGTGGTGTTAATAACTGTAAATGTGATGAATGTGGGAAACATTTTTCATGAAATAGTCATCTCAAGAACCATATTGAGTCTGTTCACTGTGGTATTAAAAATTTAAATGTGATGAATGTGGGAAACATTTTTCAGGGAAGGGTTCTCTCAAGAACCACATTCTTGCTGTTCACTGTGGTGTTAAAAATTTTAAATGTGATGAATGTGGGAAACATTTTTCAGGCAAGGGTCATCTCAAGAACCACATTCTTGCTGTTCACAGTGGTGTTAAAAACTTTAAATGTGATGAATGTGGGAAACATTTTTCCATGAAGGGCAATCTCAGGAGTCATTTACTTGTGCATGAAAAAAATATGATTAAATAAATTTTTGAATCAGTTCAGCAGAAGAGTAATGTGACACTTGAATACATCAACTTAACACCACTTGAGCAAACTTTATGAATGTAGCCCAAGATGTTATTACCATATTTACTCATGCATAAACTGGTCTCATATGCAGTTTGATCCCTGATTTTCTTGTTAAATAATTGTGAGCTTTTCATATAGCTCTTGTATAATATGACCCTAGCTTTTGAGAAATACTGTACAGTACAAGGTACCGGTATAATCCCAGACATAATTAGTAGAAAGACGCCAGATTCTCACCAGTACGTCTTGGCCGTGATCACCACCATGACAGCAGACGCTATGAACAGTGTTACCACCTCTAAAACTGAATTACTGTCAGAATCTTATTAGCTGTGTTGTTTTTTAATGAGTTCAGTATTAAGTTTATAAGGAAAAATTTTTAGGGAAAAGGTTTTATTAAATAAGGATTTTCACAAACTGGTCACCTAAATGAGGATATATGTTTCAATATAAGATGTAGAGGAAAGAATTATCTTTCCAAATATATGTATATACAACTTTATACCTATATTTAAAACTATTAGTTATGAGGCATATATGAATAAATTACATTACAGTATACCTGAAACTGAAAGATTTAGCAGCAAGCTACTGTATATTGAACTGCCAGAAATTGTTAGTTGGAGAAAGTAACAGAAATATCATATAAGGTATACATTTTTTTTAAGAAATATATATACATACATACATACAGTGAACCCTCGCTTTACGCGGTCAATTGAACCCACGGAGGCCCGTGTAAAGCGAGAAACGCGTAAAGTGAAAAACATAGCATATGGGATTAATTGAAATAGAGACCGGTGGAGTGATGGGTTGTCAGACCACAGCTTACATCTCAGAAACAGTCCAGACCTGACCCGACATTAGGGGGGTCAAGTGTAAGGGTGCCCCTTGCGACCGCTCAAGGGGGTTACAAATCAACCAGCACCCCTCCGTTGTCACACGGCCCCAACAAATATGTAAGAGACACACAGTCAGAAGAAGCCACCTGCCAACCCTCCCCCAATTTACACAACAACCTGCAGTACATCTCAGACAAGGTCCAGACCTGACCTCACATTAGCCAGGTCAAATGTAAAGGGACCCCTCGCAGCCCAAGTCAAGGGGCCACAAATCAACCAGCACCCCTCTCATGTCACACTGCCCCATCAACGATGTTAACAAGCACGCATTCATCAGAAGATTCCCCCAAAATATCCAACAACTTACAACTCCGAAAAAGTCCAGACCTGACCTTACATTAGCGAGGTCAAATGTAAGGAGACCCTTCGCCGCCCCCCCCCAATCAGCTCAACCTGACGGCTCGTCTCCCAATATATAGGACGTCGTAGCCCTCCCTCACGAGAGAGTGTCTTGTAACCAAGAAGGGCCAGCAACAACGTCCCCGCCTCGAGAGAAGTCCCGCCACTAAGTGTAACAAGGTCTCAGCTGGGTCCATCGA
>NW_024738529.1:0-10852 GCF_018991925.1 Homarus americanus
TCTTTATTCAAAACATCTTCAGAGGCAACTAGATTACATGGACAGAGAGAGGCTTAAATATACAGGGTGACCTAAAAACATGAGGTCAGGTCATAATGATGACATCCACTAATCCCCACACCAACACAACCGTTGAACACACACACACACACATACACACACACGAATACACACACACACACATATAGCAACAGAACTTCTCTAATAAGAGAGCGACCAGCAAAATTGAGAGGTTTGAGTATCGTTACTGAGCTCTACAGAAGGCTACACACAGTAACTCCGCCGCTATCAACATGACGATCTCAGGTTGAGGTGCTTCCTTGATACTGTACTATATTCGCAATTCATGAACAAACAGAAAGGGACGCACGCATGGACGGGCGGCCAGCTGTCCCAAGTTTCTCAGATACACGACAAGTGACAAAGACATCCCCAACAATCATATTTAATGAATAATACAGAAGAAATGACTAAGATAAAATGTTTCGTAAAATACAACTCAATAACACATTAGTATATAGTATAAATCTCATGAAATATTTCATAGTTCTAACACCGCTGTAGTAATGTGCGTTTATCTTCACTACGCTGAGGGAGACAGGCCGGCAAGTTTTAGTGACAAACTCTCACTCCAGTGCTCACAAGTTCGCATAAGCTTCGCCTCTGTAACATTATGATCCACAGCCTCAGGAATATGTAAATTATTTCACTGCGGTTCTCAAACACTACATCAACAATTAACATACACCACAGTTAATCTTCCAGCACAAAAACATCACCTTAACATTATAGACGTTACCAGAGACAAGAGCTGTGAAGATATAATTCCTATTATTATTATTATTATAATACGCCGATCATAATAATCTACCAGCTCTGTACAATCATCACCTTGAAGAAACAGTTAGTTAACAATTGTGTACCCATGTCAATCTGTTTGTTTGTCTGTGTCTGTCTGGCTGTGTCTCTGTTTGTGTCTGTGTCTGTCTGTTTGTTTGTGTCTGTCTGTCCTGTATCTGTACTCACCCCTGAAGATGTGAATTACACACGAAAGCCTTAGGAACTTCGTGTTTTCTTCTTTCCTTGTGGTTATCAGCATATACCTAGATCACGCACCTACTGTTGATTTACTATATATATATATATATATATATATATATATATATATATATATATATATATATATATATATATATAGTGTGAATATGATTTTTATAATATTTAATCTAACTTATTGGGGGCTAACTTACATCCACATTTCAATGACCAAGATATCTGAAACTGTACTTCACTTCACAGAACCTCGTATCGTCCTACGGTCCACACACAGTATATGTGGAAGGAAAATTAACAGGAATGAGTATTACAGTGCAGGTAGTTGTGGACATGAATCAGCAGGTCAGTTACGTATGTAAGGAAGGGTAGAGGGCATATATTACTAACATGTACAGTTCGTTATGGTGACTGTTTCATTGTATTAAGGAGTTTATAATTGAGTTGGACATATTGCTTCCTGGCCTCTCGGTCATAACTAAGCCAGTGACATTAAATATATCACATTTTTGTAATATAAACTTATGAAGTAAGATATACGTATCCACATAAAGGAGTTTTTGGTGTAATATAAGTCGCTTTCTCTACATGTGTGAGATATATTTCGACAAGTCTAATGTCAGTAGCAACACAAAAGAAGAAAGCGAAATATTGCCTATAATAATGAGGGCTCGACAATACTGCCATCACTGCTGCCCAGAACACGGGTCCCTCACCGCACCATCCGCCGACGCCTCTCTCAGACACCTGGAACACTATTTCTTCCATTATACCTACAGTGAAGCCAAAATTTATCTCCTTCCCTCCTCTTTCCCCTTCATCATTATCAGTCCACCTTTGCCCACATCCCTACCAACTACTCTTTATCAAACATAGTTTCACACAGCAGGCTGTGACTATTTTTCTTTGTTTCCTATACTGTTCTCCCAACTCTACCAACTATTTCGAACTCTTTGACTATCTCACTTCTTGCCATGAGTCGTTGCTATCCACACACCCCAACACCGAGATCCTCTACCTAGGGGATTTCAATGTACATCACAGAGAGTGGCTTGGCTCTGCAAGGGATGACCCAGGTGGAGCGGAGGCACTCTCTTTTTCCTTACTTAATGATTTGGAACAAATAATCAAACACCCTACACGCGTTCCTGATCGACACGATCAACTTGCTAACATTCTTGATCTTTGTTTTACCTCTAACCCCTCACACTATTCATACTCAATTTTTGCCCCCTTAGGGTCTTCTGATCACAACCTTATATCTGTTAAATCAAACTGGGCACGACCACCTCCCTCACCCCCCTCTAAACGTCAACTATGGCACTATCGGAGGGCAAGGTGGCAATCCTTGCGAGAATTCTTCACCGACTTTCCTTGGGATGAATGTTGCTTTTCCACTCGGGATGCCTCGGTATGTGCTGACAGCATTGCTGGGGTTATACAGGGCGGTATGAGTGCATTTATCCCATCTTCTACCAAAACTTTCACATTACAATCATGGTTTGATCGCTCCTGCTCCCTTGCTTGCTGGGGGAGAGATAGGGCATATCGAGCTATGAAACTATCTCCTTCTCCTATTACCCACACCTCTTTCATTACTTCTAGGAATCGTTGTAAGGCTATTCTTCGTAGGGCCAAGCGGAATTTTATTAAAAGAAAGACCGCTGTCCTGACTAATTCTTCCTCTAGTAAATCCTTCTGGTCCTTAACTAAAAACATCTGTAACAACTTCTGCACTCCTTCTTTTCCTTCCCTCTTCCGTCCCAATAACTCTATAGCCAACTCTTCCCCTGACAAAGCCAACCTCTTTGGCACCTTATTCTCCTCTAATTCCACCTTAGACGATTCCCACTCTATCCCTCCTACCCTAGCTCCTCCTACTGAACCTATGCACTTTTCTTTAATCTCCACTCGCAGGGTTGCCGGTGTGTTATCCAGGTTGGATGTGAGTAAGGCGCATGGACCGGACGGAATACCCCCTCGTGTTCTGAGGGAGTGTGCTGAAGCCCTGGCCCCTGTGCTTGCTCGCCTCTTTCGCCTTTGTCTCAAAACCCAAACTTTTCCTTCTTCTTGGAAGCATGCCTTGGTTCAGCCCATCCCGAAGAAGGGTGACCATTCTAATCCATCTAACAAGCGTCCCATTGCCCTAACTTCATCCCTCTCTAAGATTTTCGAAACTATCTTGAACTCCCATTTTCTCCGTCACCTTGAACGCCATTCTCTTTTGTCGGATCACCAGTATGGCTTTCGCCAGGCGAGATCTACTGGTGATCTGCTCTCCTATTGCACCCATCTTTGGTCATCCTCTCTTAGGGATTATGGGGAAACTTTCGTCGTGGCCCTCGACATCTCCAAAGCATTTGACAGGGTATGGCACAAGTCTTTGCTTTATAAACTTCCCTCCTTTAGTTGACAATCTCTCTTCCCTTTCTCTTCGCCGCAATGTTGCTTCACGCTCTCTCTTTTACAGGTACTTTAACGGGCAATGTTCGGTGGATTTGGCATCCTGTGTACCGCCGGCAAGGCCGTGGGTTCGTAACACACGTCTTGCCCGCGGTGCCCACCGTTTCTCTGTGGATGTCGGTCACACAAGAATAACCCGTTATAGTACACCCTTCTTTCCTCACACAGCCAAACTGTGGAATGCTCTGCCTTCTTCTGTGTTTCCATGCTCTTACAATCTGTCTCACTTTAAAAAGCTGGTTTCCGGCATCTTCGTGGTGTAGATTAATACAGTATAACCTTTTTTTTCTATATTTACAATTTCTTTTCGTTCTTTTTTTTCGCCCCCCAGGCTCCGTTGAGGGTCGTTTGACCTGTGCCCGGGTGGGCTAATTCCCGTAAAAAAAAATAAAATAAAAAAAATAAATAAATAAATAAAAAAAAAGAGGCGACTCACCTCCAACAGACTTGTGTTTTAAGGATATGGCGGTATGATGATATTTTTTTTCTTAATATTTTCTTTATTACTTCAAAAAAAGTCACAAATTTCAACATTTATGTAGATTAAACATTATGGTTATTAATTTCCATATAAATTTTCACGCAATAAAACAATAAATAAACCATATATATGCAACATCACATTTTCGTTACCGTATGTATTATAACAAATATATATTGAGAGAAGTGTTTACACACACACACAGTGTATATAACAATGCCATACGAATCACAAAAAAATCGAATTATATCGCGAATCGGATCATCCAAAATTTATCGAATCAAGTTGAATCACGAATCGAAAAGCCTGTACCGTACAGATGTAGATTATAGGATATGTGCAGTAGACCGAATTAAATTGATATCGACAGACAATAGTTAATTCATTTTTGAAGTGTTATTCACACGAGTTAAAATATCAGAGAACCAAAGGCATAATTTACATGAACCTCTGGATAAAAATGGCAACAAAATGTTATTAAGAGGAAATAGGTTCCAGTATATGGTTAATACTGAAAGTTGAACTAGAAAGTAAACTCAAGTTAATGAACATAAGAGCAGAGCACGACGTAACTCTTTCCATAAAAAAAGACAATGTACTACTGTATCATCAGGAAGAAGAATGGTTGTTTACCTCAAGTAATGTACACTCCGAATCCAAGCTAATATTATATATACAGTATATATATATATATATATATATATATATATATATATATATATATATATATATATATATATATATATATATATATATATATATATATATATATGCAAGTAAATCACTGTAGTTGCGCGTGATCCAGATATATGCTGATAACCACAAGGACAGAAGAAAACACGAAGTTCCCAAGCGCTTTCGTGTAATTCACATCTTCAGGGGTGAGTACACTCTAAGGAGAAGTACAAAACAAGGTGTATATATACAGAGGAGGGTGAGATCAGCGCTTGGGTGCTTCGTGTTTTCTTCTGTCCTTGTGGTTATCAGCATATACCTGGATCACGCGCAACTACAGTGATTTACTTGCATATATATATATATATATATATATATATATATATATATATATATATATATATATATATATATATATATATATATATATATATATATATATAATATTTGAGTGGTACAAGTCAAATGTGGCAAGCAGAACTGGGGACTTAGTTTAGCCTCAGTACGGCTCGGCGCCGGGAGCCCATCTTAATTGGCTGTCAAGTTGCTTTGCCCAGGAAATAATAGAGATGGCCAATTTGAAGTGGCCAGGCGTCTGCTAAATAAAGCCTTCGTGCACACGAGGTAAATTAATTTTCACCCTCTGTTAATTATATAATTTTTAATGTTCATTGTATTGTGTGATGTAATAATTTTATTTATTTTTCTAAAGATTGATAAATATATATTTTCCCTTAATTTTAATGTTTTCTTTTAGTTATACAATGTCACCTACATATGTTTCATATCAACATCATAACAATAGTAGAATGTAACATAATTTCTGGGGTAATGGTTGAAGGTCAGAGTTCACCCCCTGTGTTTCAGCCACTGGCAGCTGACCAGGGAACGGATTTTTTTTTTAATTTTACCTAAAGTGAAGAGTTAAAATTACATCTCTCTAGCTCACTCAGTCACTTCAGCTTAAACACCAAAAATAACATCTGGAAATAGACTCAGATTAACCCTTGAGACTTTATCTTAAACGAATACGTTCATGCAACACAAGTTTAGGGACAACTTTAGCTAACAGAACCTTTGTGAATCCTGACCTAGGCTTAGAGTGTCGTTGTAGCTCGCTTTCGAAATCCAATAACGTCTCTCCAGCGGCGGCCATGACAGAGCCTTACTATCGACCTCACTGCCATTTCTAGTGTTCATGGAAGGTAGAGGAGGAGATGAGAGGCTGTGTCAAATGGGTAACTAGAACTGATTAGGATTAGGGTGCCCAATGACTAGGACTCGTTAAGATTAGGGTCCCCTATAAGTAAGTCCTATTAAGATTTAGTGTGCCCTATAACCAAGACCTATTAAGATTCAGGTCCCCTATAACTAATCCCATCTAAGACTGGACCTATTTTACCAGATCGGGAGGTCCTCGTGTTAGATTTACCTGGGTCAGCTGTGGACTGGATGAGGGGGGCGGGTAATCTGATAGCCAGGATACCAGATTGAGGCAGTTAATTGTAACTTGGGGAGAGATGGCCAATCTGATTGTCGGAATTCTAGTTAGGGAAAATTAACAGCGGGTTGGGTGAGGGGGGGAGAGGTTGTTGGGTGGATGGAGAGAGGTTGGGTGTGAGGGAGAGGATGGGGGGGTGAGGATAGATTGGGGAGAGGATAGGTGGGAGCAGAGCTATATATATGGCTCTTGGTGGGGGAGATTTTGAGTGGAGGGAGAGGATGGGTGGGATGGTGGTGGTGGTGTGTGGGAGAGGTTGGGATAATCTGGGCGTGAGTATTCCGTCAAAAGTCCTTGAGTCTGAGGAGAATTATAATCAGATTGTCGAGGTTTCCAACCGATGTGAGCTTGATGAGGGGGGATGTTGAGTGACAGAAATGCGTTTATTGGTTTGATGGTATGACTGGGGGGGCGGGGAGAAGGGTTTAGTTAATGGCGGTCGTGTAAGATATAACTGATCACGTTAGAATAATCTTAAAGGGTGTTGGAGGAGGTAAAAAAGGTAGCGTACACGACTTATAAGATTACCATAGACCAGTGGGGAAGCCTGTGAGAAAATTCACACCGAGGAGAAGAATCTTGGGGAGTTCTAGTAATAATTATGTAAAGTTGTGTTAATTATGGAAAAAATCGACTTTATTATTGAGGCCTGTTATACCGGTAAAGGGCATCACAACTTTATAACATACATACATACATACATACATATTTTTGTGTATCTAATTTAATAGGACGATATATGTAGTGTATGTTTCAGATATGAATGTTTAAGATGATTTAATTTATTTAGTAGTGTTTAAAAAACATAACTGTGTTTGTATTTTTATTCATATTCTCAAAAGCTTCATCCTCACCATTTCATCCCAACACGACAATCCAGTGAGTCTCTCAGTGTTAAGCAGAAGGGCTAAACTAAGGTGCTTCCCTGACACAGCACCAGATCCGGATTAGCAAGGAAAAATATTGTTAGAGGTGGGTTAGGTTAAGTTATTATCCCGTTTCGGATCCAGGAATTGTTGAGTCCTTTGCCAGATACCAGTCACAGTTGTGGATACTCTGAGTATATAACAAAGAAGTATTAAAGTTTGGCGATGGCCACGTTTAATTGGCAGTCAGGTCGACTGGTAAGTAATTCTTAAGGTTCCGAGAGGACAATTGATCTCACCGAGACAGGTGCTGGACCTTCCTCCATACCTCACCAGGATGCGTTCTGCCGTCCACGTTTACTTTAACTTTTCCCGGTTTGTAAAAATAGGCATTTTTGGTTCACACCAACTTGGACACTGACGCACTTACGGCAGCCTGGAAGCAGAATATGACCACAAAGAGCACCACGTCTAGTACCGAGTTACTAGTGTTCAGAGAGACAATATGGATAGTATCTTTGTGTGAGCTAACCTTGAGCAAGGATACTCCTTCACTGATTACCTTTGAAAGTTTCTGTTATCTTCTCTACATTAGCGAGGCACGTAGGTCGAGTGGATACAACGTTGTTCGCGCTCAGAGCATCCCCAATTCTCCCCGCTTTGAATGGGTACCAAACTTTGGGAAGTGAAATCGTCGAGTGCAATGCTGACCACACTACCTGCTTAGTATGCAGTGTGCTATATCCTTATTGCTTCTAACAAATCCTTTGGCCTACGTTACCCACATTCACTTTCACTCCATCAAACGTAGATTATAATAACTAAAATATCTTTATTCCAAATTTTCTCCCTCCTCAACCATTGTTCGATTTCATATATGAATACAGTGTGTCAATGTGAGTTTATATGACGGGAATTCATTTCATAATTTTAGAATTATTGTTCGAGTTAAATGGCACTAGAACACAAAAAAAATCCTGAATTGGAAGACCCGCATTGTTTGTTATTTAGAAATACGTACAATACATATTTGTATTTTTAGCATAAGGTAATTTTTTTTCTACTACTAATAATAATGGTTGCCCCTCATGTAACGAGGATGGCCGGTCCAAGAGCCACCTAGGCGTGAATTTGTTTAAGGTGTATAAGCTGTCGCCAACACAACAACCACACCCCAAGTTAACGAGTTGCATGACCCAGTGTCGAGGAATAATAGTTCGAGAAGACCGGACAAATCCACTGGCTAACCATTACTGTGGAACACGATCCTCAAATTGATTAACATCCAGGTACCCAATTACTGCTGGGTAGACAGAGGTAAAATGGCGTAAAGAAACTTGCTCATAGTTTCACCATGCCCGGGCAACGAACCCAAGTCCGCTCGCTTGGAAGGCGAGCATGCCGACTACTACACCACAGGTCCACCAATACGATGGCCACCCGTACCCCGGGATTACTTACATCATATGAGAATAATGTGATGAATTTCTACCTATATTCGAGTTTTATAAAAGACAATAACTTGTGAATTCTGATTTAATTTTGGTTAATATCACTATCTGTAAAGTCTCTGGCAAGATAAGACTTGCACATTTCTTGTGTATCACAGTTTTATTGGCTGTGACACCACATCTTCTTTATTTGGAGGAGAGAAGACCGTCTGTGACTGAGTCTTGACACTGTTGCCTGAAAGTTACTTAAGCATTTTATTTTATGGTTCAGAACTTTTCTCCGAGATGGTAGGTGGAGACTCTCAAGGGTGTGGTTGTATAAGGAGTCAATTTAATTCGTTTCAGCCATTACAATGTATCATAATTGTAATCTTTGAGCAATAACTTGAACAGGCATATAAAACAACTAAATTTCATCCTCAACAAAATGGACCTTTGTCAAGTTTCCCCAAGACCAGTCGTTTTAAGAATATATTATGTTCCTTAAGTTTTATCCAACAGTAACCGAGGCAATGGTAACATAACTAGTGTTTAAAGTGACTCCTGCTCACAGTAGGACTTGAATTTAGGGGACGACTTTACCTGACTTCACGTGCTGTAGTAAGGGCCGTCTCGGTATGTGCTAACTGATGACAACACGATCATCTTTGCCACTCCCTACAAGGTCATAATACCATCCATGTGGTGCAGTACGACCCCCTCTTAAGTAGACGGCCTAATCTTCGTAATATAATGAACTCTTTAGTCCTGTGTGAGACCGTCTTTTCCTGCAGTCTATTGGATATCGAGGAAGGTGTACTCTTCTTTCTTCCTCCTGACAATTCCCTGCACAAGTAATGAGTTAAGGGTAAAATAGGGAGATGCATATTATCAGTGTAGTAGTTAGACTATTCCATGATATGATTTCAAGATCACGATTTATCTTCAACTCTTATTTACAAACGAAGCCGTGTGTTACCTTATGTCGAAGTAACGCACCTTTATGGGGACCTTGGAGTATGGGTGTATCATAAAAGTTGGTATCTAGTGTTGGGACTGTCATCATCCAGTTGGACAGACGAGGATAACAACGGTCATTTATGTACAGTAAGGCGATTACAATAAATGACAATACTGAATTGTGGACGTTGGTGTTTACTTTCCTTTACGTCTTTTCTAATTAGTATGGTGCAAAGTATACTTAAAGTTGCCGTAATCTCTGTATTTTAGGTAAGTTTCATGATTTGTATTAAACTGTAGGGGTTGTATGACATAATGACTCTTAAGATATTGGCGACGCTGATGATGGAAAAATATTGTTAAACGTGTTTTAATTACAAAACTCTGAGTTATTTTTTTTTGAACGATATAAATTAAATGCAGATCATATTGAATTTACTATGAACCCAGGTGAAAATACCTCGTTAATTTATTTTTATGGTTTTGCAAATCTGATCCTTCTTTGTGGATAAAACCGATAGCCGTGGCACCCAACTGCCCATTATTCTGCAAAAGCATGGCACTTATTACCGAAATGCTCTATAGGACCGTGGCACCCAGCACCCATTTGTTCTGTAGTAATTTGGCAGTTAGGGCCAGTTGTTCCAGGAGTTGGAATTGAAACTGCAGTGTATAATGCCTGGCATCGTTGTTGGAATGTCACCGTTGGCCCAAACAAGATCTGGGAGATTACCACGGAGGTACGAAGGTGGGAGACAGCCCTGGCAGACACTCTTGGCTGACATACTGCTACCTTATGGCCCGAGACCCCCAGCCAGTATGTGATGACTGCCTTGTCCACCAAACTATAAAACACTAGGTGATCGAGTGTCCTAGTCTGAGGGACATAAGGAGAGACAGCGTGTCTCCAGGACTCGGGATGGGATGGTTACTACCGCCTATCCTTGGTTCTCGGAACAGTATCTCGTTTCCAGAGGATGGAGCTTCTAAGTTTTTCGAGGAGGCTGGCCTCTTCCAGAAGATATAAAGAAATTTTGTAATATATTTTTTAAAGTGTTTGTACAACTATATGTAGTATTTTATATAGAGTTTCGTTACATTACTTTGGAATAGGAAACCCTTTTATAGTGAATACGGCTTCACGAGGTTTTAATTATTACGGCGCCAGAAAGTTCCTGGGGCGAGACATTCATTATCGAAATGAACTGTAGGAATCAGTTACCCATCACTTATCTGTGTAGGAATGTGGCACCCATCACTGATGTGTATAGCTATATGGCACCCATCACTGATGTGTATAGGTATGTGGCACCCAACACTGATGTGTATAGATATGTGGCACCCAACACTGATGTGTATAGGTCTATGGCACCCATCACTGATGTGTATAGGTATGTGGGCACCCATCACTGATGTGTGTAGG
>NW_024738530.1:0-21859 GCF_018991925.1 Homarus americanus
GTCCAGGACATGGTTTAGGATATGTTGGATCAAGAGGTTATTAAACATTCAAAATACCCCTTCAATAGTCCACTACTTTTAGTCCCTAAGAAGGATGGTGGTTGGCGCCCAGTAATTGATTTTAGGCGCGTCAATGAAAATACAATCCCAGATAAGTACCCAATGCCTGTCTTGAGTGATATTTTACAATCCTTAGGCAAGAATAATGCTGAATTTAGAAACCTTGATTTGCTTAGCGTACCTCTGGATGAAAAATCTCGAGAGATTACTGCTTTTAGCACTCCTTTGGGCCATTTTGAATTTCTAAGGATGCCTTTCGGCCTCAGAAATGTCCCACTGACTTTTCAAAGGATGATCAACACCTTGTTTGCAGGGTTGATAGGGACCACAGTATTTGCCTACTTATAAGAACTCATCGTAGTCAGTAAGGATGTACTGTAGATACGCATATTGCTAAACTCCGTGAAGTGAATTTTTTAAATTCAGAATCCAATTCCTTGGTCATGTAGTTGACGGTGACGGCATACAGTTGATGACAAAGTTAAGGCTGTTGCCCAGTTCCCACGTCTTACAACCGTTGATAAAGTACGTAGTTTTCTTGGTTTATCTGGATATTATCGTTCTTTTATTAAAGGTCATGTGACATTAGCTTCACCCTTGACTAAGCTTCTTAGGAAGGATGCAACTTTTGTATGGAATGCTGAGCAAGAATATAGTTTTAGTGCATTGAAAACAGCACTTACTGATGCCTAAGTTTTAGTATTTCCTGACTACTCTCAGGAATTTACTCTGTGTACCGACGCCTCAATACAGGGAATCGGCGCTGTACTTGCAGCTGGACTCACGAGGAAAATATTGAGTGATTGATTTTGCAATCAGTAAACTTAATGATGCCGAAACACGTTATTCAGTAACGCATCTAGAAACGTTAGCTGTTGTTTGGGCACTAAAGAAGTTTAAAGACATAATTTTGGGTTATAAAATAACCGTCTATACAGATCATGTGGTAGTGACAGAGCTGTTATAAAGCAAAAATCTTTCAGGTAGACTAGCACGCTGGTATCTGGCCATTCAAGAGTATTTACAGGGACGAGCGAATGTGGTCGCAGACGCTTTCTCCAGAAACATAGTACCAGTGATGCCTCTATCGTCGTTCTCCCTCTCGGAAGTAAGAGATGATCAACGACTCGATCCATTGTGGTCTACTCTCATTTTCGCTCTGGAGTCGGGGGAGGAGGCTAATCTTCCAAAGTTACCTCTTCCGTTCAATCAATTTGAACTACGACGAGACATACTCCTTCGCTTCAAGCAGACAACTGAGGATATTGTTACACAAATTGTCGTACCAGATACATTTCGTGAAACGATACTAACGTTGTATCACGATGCTCCCCAAGCAGGTCACCCCGGACGTGACAAATATCTGGCAGAGGTCAGAAAGAAGTATTTTTGGAATATTATGAAGAAAGACATAGAATTGCATATTGCTAAGTGTTTGTCATGAGATCAGCATAGAGGTACTACAAGGGCACCAGCTCCAATCCTACAATATCCTACACCAGAACGTCCGTTTGACACAGTCGCGATCGACTTGTTGCAACTTCCGAGGAGTCATCAAGGATCCTCACACGTCCTAGTGTTTGTGGATCATTTTTCTAGATTTGTGATTTTAGTCCCACTGGAGGATAAAACAGCCGAATCTGTGGCTTATGCTTTAGTTATTCACTTCATATGTCCTTTTACTACACCCAAGGTTCTTCTCTCCGACAACGGATCAGAGATCAAGAACCAACTTGTAGCGCAAATATGTCGACAATACGACATCCAACAAAGATTTATCGCAAAATCCTAGATATTCTTCGTCCAATAGCTAGTCAAATGCACTATGCATGGGAAGATTGGTTACCGCAAGTCGCCGCAGCTATTAATGAGTCGATCAACAGCTCTACAGGCAAATCACCTTATTATATTGCTTATGTCATAGACAAACGTCTACCTTATGATGTACTTACAGACAAGCCATGCCCAGTCTATAATGTGGACGATCTCGCTACCAGGCAAATCAACGTATTCACGGATATTCATGTAGGTTATGCATCTAAGCTACTGTGCCGAGTAGCAACCTTGTAAATAAGCTACTGTGCCGAGTAGCATTTATATATATAATTACGTGGCAACACTGCACGTGTTATGTGGCAACATTGCTCCGAGGCTGCCATATGGCAAGGCAGTCTCAGTCTGACTGTGTGAGCCATGCATGGCACACGCTAGTCACCACTTGTATTTCTCTCATCCATAATAAACGGACTTCAGTGTTACCCGGTGTTTCCCTACGCATCACTGCATTCTTCGGGGAACACTTGTAACCTTCATGGCGCAGTGACTAGGATCTGTGGACTTACATGTGTGTGAACAATGCCGACGGTTACATCTGCCGGCGATATGTGCGTCGACTCATAGTGTGTTGTTTTGTGTTGCACAGTGTTTCGCCGCGATGTGCAGTGTTGGGCCGTCACAGTGCTTTTTAGTGACGGTGGCATTGTTAGTGTCAGTGTATTAGTGTGTGTCTAGAGCTGAGAGTTGAGCATTGGCCTGTTTTTTGTGGTACCCACGGAGCACGCAGGCGTACACCCTTCTTGTGCGACATCCAGGGAGACACTGATGGTCTTGCCTCTGCCAGCCACCATGCTCCGCTCTCTGAGACACACACACACACACACACACACACGCACGCACTCACTCACGGACAGAACAGTGGACTCTATGCGTTATTTCTGCGCTGTTTATGTCATATATATGTGGTTCGAGCTGTTGAGGCGCCACTTTATACACTAAACAGTGCAGTCCACGCACACACAAAGATGGGCGGTAAGAAGGGACAACGTCAAGATGGGAGACACGACTCCCCACCACCTTCCCCTCCACCGGGTGCAGACTCTCATCCTCCACCTCCAGTGACGGACATTGCCACAATTCTGAGGTGGATGGACGACCGGGACGAGAGACGCAGAGAGATGGAACTTCAGAGGGAGGAGACACGAAGAGAGGAGGAAAAGTTGCGTTTTGAGGCACTATTGGCGACCCTGGCGCTAACCCACCCTCCCTCACTCGCAGGTAGCGCGCACCAAGGCGCCAGTACCCTCCCTCCTCCACCACACCAGCGTCCTCCAGGCACTCTTGCTACTCCAACAGCTCCCAAGGCATCTGTTCAACCTCCACCCGCCCTCTCACCAGACGTCACGTTTCAGCTTTTCGTGAGTGGAGGCGGCGTTGGACAGATTACTCTACGATGGTGGACCTTGACAGCATGCCTCCAAACAAACAGCTCATCCAACTGCGGATGTGTTTGTCGCTGGAGACCCAGAGAGTTTTGGAGCACACGTTGCAAGTGCCTCCCGATTCTACATCTTCAGTGACGGATGTGCTCGACCTTTTACAGGAGCACGTTAAAGGTCGGCATAACGAGGCTTTGCGTCGCCGCGCCTTCACCAGCTGCAAGCAGGCGGAGAACGAATCCTTTGACGACTTTTTTGTACGCTTGAAGAGTTTGTCAGAGGAGATCGACGTCTGCAAGGCGCACAGCCGGGAATGTGAGGAAGCATGGATCAAGCACGGGATCTTGACAGGTGTCAGGCACGAAGAGTTGATGCAGCGACTCATCCCCCTGGACGCTTCCTCCACACTCCAGGTGGTAGTGACTGAATGTCGGTCATATGAGGCCACCAAGTCCGCCACCTCTGCCTTACGGGCCCCACCTGCTGTGAGAGCTATCTCACAGTACAAGAAGGGTAAGAAGGCGGCCAACAACATGAAGGCTGCCGCACGTTCTTCCACGCCCCCGCCTAGTGCTTCCTGTGGCAGCTGTGGAAAGCAGCATGGCCCCAAGACATGCCCGGCAGCCGAAGCACTGTGTCGTGGATGTGACCGTAAGGGCCACTGGTCTAACACAGACAGGTGCCCTGCACGAGGCGGCAAGTGTCAGGCCTGCGGTCGCTATGGACACTACGACAAGTGCTGCATAACCCCATGCTTGGCCAAGGCGAGGAGAAAGCAGCCTTCCACCGAGTTAACATGGGAGGTGTCATTATCAGTGATGTCGGTTTCAAAACTGGCTACGGAAAATTTTCTAATGCGGATGGTTCCCAGATGCCAGACGCTGTGGGCTCCTTTCAAGAGGAGATCACCTACGGCGACAGGTCGTGTCACGGATGGATCGACGTGCAGCCTACTCTCGCTACACCCTTGTTGTCGTGGGAGCACTGCAAGGAGTTAGGTGTGGTGCCCAGAGACTTTCCTGAGCAGATCCCAGATGCTCGGTACACCGCCAGCAGGGTGCGTGAATCAACGAGCGATGCGCCTGGCGCTGCCGCACAGAGCTGCCCAGAACCCGCGTCCACTCCCGCCCCGCCTCCACCCGAGTCACGGCTGCTTCCTCTTCACAGCGAGACGTCTCTTTCAGCCAAAAGAACCTACTTCCTGAAGGAGTACTCGGATGTGCTGGTGACGAAGGAGGCCCTAAGGACCGCGCCACTGAAGGCTATGGCGGGTCCGCCTATGAGGATACACCTGCGGGAAGATGCACAGCCGTTTCCCATACCCACTCCCCGGTTGATTCCTCTCGCCTTCAGGGATTCATTCAAGAAGGAACTGGATTCCATGGTGGCCCAGGGTGTCATCGTACCCGTTGGTGACGACCCATCCCCTTGGTGCCACCCTCTAGTCGCTGTGGCTAAGACTAACGGTGGAGTGCGGATTACTACCGACTTGTCTAAGCTTAACAGCCAGGTGTCCCGTCCCGCCCACCCTTCACCCACACCTTTTGCAGCTATACGGAGTGTGGATCCGAAGGTACGGCACTTCTCGACGATGGGCGCCCTCTGTGGTTACTGGCAGATCCCACTGAAGAAGGAGGATCAGCCACTGACCACTTTCATCACGCCTTACGGACGCTTCCGCTACTGCCGTGGCCCTATGGGATTCGCTGCTACGGGGGACGCCTTCTGTCTCCGTGGTGACATGGCACTTCAAGGCGTGACCAACTGCGTGAAGGTAGTGGACGACGTCCTCCTTTACGATGAGGACTACCTGACGCATCTTCGCCGCATCGACGAGGTACTGACCAGGTGTAGGACACACGGCATCACTCTGAATGCCGAGAAGTTCGTCTTGGCCGCACCTGCAGTGTCTTTCTGCGGCTACCGACTCTCAAGGGATGACATTGCTGCGGACCCGGAGAAAGTTCGCGCCATAGCGGACTTTGCGAAACCTGCCAACCTTACGGATCTCAGGTCTTTCATGGGCCTGGTGAACCAGCTGGCAGAATTTTCTCCTGACGTCTCCACCGCTGCCGGGCCTCTCCGCCCCCTGATGAGCCCCAAGAGGACGTTCACGTGGACCCCTGACCACGCCCTCGCCTTTCATAAGGTGAAGGAGGCCCTGTCAAGTCCACCTATCCTCGCTACTTTCGACCCAGCGCTCCCCACCGTCCTCCAGACAGACACCTCGCGCCTGTACGGGGTTGGTTACGCCCTTCTCCAGGATCACGGTGGAGGAAAGTACCGGCTCGTACAGTGTGGCTCTCGCTTCCTCACCGATGCTGAGTCTCGCTTCGCTACCATCGAGCTGGAGCTGCTGGCAGTGGTATGGGCCTTATCGAAGTGCAAGTTCTACTTGATTGGCCTACAGCACTTCGACCTCATCACAGACCACAGGCCCTTGGTCCCCATTCTTAACCACTATTCGCTGGACGCCATCGAGAATCCCCGCCTCCAGCGCCTGAAGGAGAAGATTTTGGCCTTCGTCTTCACCGCAGCTTGGCGCGCAGGTAAGGAGTTGTGCATCCCGGATGCCCTCTCCCGCTCCCCAGTCAGCCGCCCTACACCTGAAGACGAGATGCCCAGCACCGAGGCCGGTTTCTCCGTCAGCAACATCGTCACCTTGCAGGCCGTACAGTCCCTCGCCAGCACCCAGGCCTCAGTGTCGCCATCCGACAGCGATCTGGCCCTTGAGGAACTACGGACCGCGGCACGCGACGACCCTTCCTACACTCAGCTCTTGGAGAGTGTGAGGACTGGGTTCCCTCGCGACCGTTTTGACCTCCACAACGCCCTACGCCCGTATTGGAAGATACGTGAGGACCTCTACGCAGATGGGAACCTCGTCCTGCAGCTCTCCGTCGTCGCGTTCTGACCCGCTTACACGACAGCCATCGTGGAGCAGAGGCCACCAAGCGCCGCACAAGGCAGGCTGTGTACTGGCCCGGCATTGACGCGGATATCGTCAATACGGTCCGTGCCTGTGAGCCGTGCTAGATCATGCAGCCCAGTCAACAGCAAGAGCCCCTCTTGTGCGACGACGAACCCACCAGGCCCTTCGAGTCCGTGTCGGCTGATTTCTTCAGCACAGCTGGGAAACATTTCCTAGTTGTCGCCGACCGACTCTCTGGCTGGCCTGTGGTGGTAATCTGTGGCTCGGACACGACGTCCGCAGCCACCATTCGCCACTTCCGGCACCTCTTTCGTGACCTGGGCGTCCCTGTACGTCTGCGGACGGACGGTGGGCCACAGTTCACCAGCCGGGACTTCACAGGATTCCTGGAGCGTTGGGGAGTCCGCCACATCGTGTCAACACCCCACAACCCACAGTCAAACGGCCACGCTGAGGCTGCGGTCAAGACAGTCAAGCACCTCATCCTCCAGGTGGCCCCTTCAGGCAAGATAGACTGTGAGGCGTTTGACAAAGGACTCCTGGAGTTACGTAATACTCCCACCCACACAGGACGCTCCCCTGCCCAGATCCTGTATGGTCACCCTCTCCGCTCTTGCGTTCCTGCACACGCCAAGGCCTTTGCAAAGGAGTGGCAGACCAGAGCCGAGAGCTGCGACCGCCGCGCCGCTTCACGTGCCCAGGACGCCAAGGCTCGGTATGACGACCATGCCCGCCCTCTTCAGCCACTGGAGATTGGTGCCCTTGCCCGCGTCCAGGACCCGACGACGACACGTTGGGACAAGGTGGGCATAGTGATGGGCGTCGGCCGGTCGCGGGACTACAAGGTCAGGATGCCGAGCGGCCGTGTCTGGTGGAGGAACCGCCGCTTCCTCCGGCCAGTCCCACCCCCTGCTGCTGGCCCCCTGACCGAGGACGAGTCACCTACACCTCACGAGGATCCGCCCCACAGTGCACCTCGACTCTTGGAGCGACTTAGGACTAAGAAGTCCGCTCAAGACAAAGACTATGAGCGTGAAGGGGGAGGGAGATGTAGGTTATGTATATAAGCTACTGTGCCGAGTAGCAACCCTGTATATAAGCTACTGTGCCGAGTAGCAACCCTGTATATAAGCTACTGTGCCGAGTAGCAACCCTGTATATAAGCTACTGTGCCGAGTAGCATTTATATATATCATCACGTGGCAACACTGCACGTTATGTGGCAACATTGCCCCGAGGCTGCCATATGGCAAGGCAGCCTCAGTCTGACTGTGTGAGCCGTGCATGGCACACGCGAGTCACCACTTGTATTTCTCTCATCCATAATAAACGGACTTCAGTGTTACACAGTGTTTCCCTACCCATCACTGCATTCTTTGGGGAACTTGTAACCACCAAATAGATGTATTGTCTGTTTAATTTTAGGGAAGAATTTAATTTATAAACTTTTGAGAATCTGGATACAGGAGTTTTGTCTTTGCGTGTGTGTGTGTGTGTGTGTGGTGATGATGATGACGGATACTTTCCTCTGCAGTGAAAAAAATATCTTGACATTGCAAAGTTTAACTGTAAGCCGAAGGAACGTTTGAAATGTAACTTATTATGTGAAATTGTAACTTGAAATTCTTTGTGAAAAAATATTTCCCGATAAAGTTTGGCAGTAAATGAAGTATTACATCAAGGTGTAACTTGTGGTTCCTTGTGGAGTAATTACCTATGTGGACGATACAGCTACTCCAGGGTGTAAGACCTAGAGTAGAAAGTCTTAAGACCTTACCTGAGGTTGAAAGACTCTTATAGTGGAACGTCTTGGGTATTGAAACTTTAATTACAGTAAATAAAATATAATCTACCTAAATATTCCTTCACCTGGCGACAACTAATGATACAGGTGGTGTAATAGCTCTTTAAAATTCCTCCGTTTGATATAATAATGACCACACATGAACTTATAATGTGCAATATCTTGATAACACATTAGCTGCAACATTACACATAGTCCAGTGTATGTGTAGTGAAGGACATCTACCTAAATGAGTTACAGAATGTGGAGTTGAGGCAAAAAATGTTGGGACATGTTTGAGATCATCAGTTGAGCCAAACGTTTATACTCAATATTGTTTTAATGGTATTTTAGAGCGACCGAAAAATTTAAACAAAATGGCCGGATAGGCTCGGGGGATCCACGAGTCCTCTTATAAAGGATCGACAATAAATGAAAACAAATCAGATTAATTTAAACACATTTCCAAGAGTATTAGATCCTGTAAAGAGAGAAAATTAATACTTGATATTTGTAGATGATTTGTTCCCAAGTCCGAGGATTTACTTCACAAAACAGATTAACTTTAGGACACAATGATGGCGAACAAAATAACATCAACATTGCGTACAGTACATATCTTGCTTTGACTCTTAACTCTTGTAATTTTTCATAATGTTAGTGAATGAATTTGAGATTCTGGGCATATTTTCTTGTTTTTCTTTCTAATCAAGTGTAAAGGAAGATGTACTGTTTATTGATGGATTTGGTGATGTCTTTATAGTGTATTAGTATGTTAATATTACACAGGTTTGGTATAGTGGTGACGGTAATGTAGTGTAGTAAGATTTTAACACATGGAGGTGAATTTGTCTTTTATGTTGAGGATTTGTTAAAGGGAAGATCTGATGGACGGGGATAATTGTCTGGTTGTGATGGACACGGCTCACCTAACCTAACCCAATCTAACCTAACCCAACCCAACCTAACCCAATCTAACCTAACCCAACCCAACCTAACCCAACCTAACCCAACCCAACCTAACCTAACCCCTATATATGTGTGTGAGATAAGGTTCTGATTCAAGAACAAGATGCACAAGTTCGAATCCAAATTGAGCTGTAGGGTTTGTTGACTAATTCGGGGCTTCACATTCATAAAACTCTCAAATGGGATACGACTAAACCCGAAGCCCCATCTTCCGTCGGTCGGTCGTCGGTGTCAGGTCAAAGTTCAGTTTGTAGTTCACCTCCTGTGATATGTGTCATTTATCGAAACGAAACATGAGGTTAGCGTGAAAACAAAACCTCGAAGCAACACGTATAAACAGGGTCGAGTTTTCATCGGATTTTACGTCATGAAATTTCCATCTTGAGAGAGAGAGAGAGAGAGATTGATTGATTGATTGATTGATTGATTCCGATGCTGAAATTAACACTAAAATTTTATACTGAAATCGAGATAAATGCAGGTAAGGTTGGCGTATGGAATTATTGAAGAACGATCACAGAAATGTTTTACCTGTTTCCTGTGATGTAAATCCAAAATGGTGTTAATTGTCATGGGTTTATACGTCCAAAATGTTCTTCATATCGTAGGGTCTTACATCCAAATATGCCATCCAAGTCCATATGTCCATTCATCCAGTTAGCTGTTTATCCATCCACCGATTCACCCACCTACCCATCTCTCCTCCCATTTAGTCATCCATCTACCCATCTCTCCTCCCATTCAGTCCCCCATCTACCCATCTATCCTCCCATTCAGTCTCCCATCCATCCATCCATCCATCCATCCATCACACGAGGAATAGAATGACCCACTTATAATTTTTCTCTTTCCTGCTGCACTAAGGATCAACCACCCAGAGTGGTATGGCTACCCTGAGTAAGTACACTCTGTATTCCTCCTTTACTCTATTGTGGGTGTAGGTGGTGGGTAGTGTGTGTTTGTGGATGTAGAACGTGGATAATAGGTTTGTTTGTGGGTGTAGGGCGTGGATAGTAGGTTTGTTTGTGGGTGTAGGGAGTGGATAGTAGGTTTGTTTGTGGGTTTGGGGCGTGGATAGTAGGTTTGTTTGTGGGTGTAGGGCGTGGATAGTAGGTTTGTTTGTGGGTGTAGGGCGTGGATAGTAGGTTTGTTTGTGGGTGTAGGGCGTGGATAATAGGTTTGTTTGTGGGTGTAGGGCGTGGATAGTAGGTTTGTTTGTGGGTGTAGGGCGTGGATAGTAGGTTTGTTTGTGGGTGTAGGGCGTGGATAGTAGGTTTGTTTGTGGGTGTAGGGCGTGGATAGTAGGTTTGTTTGTGGGTGTAGGGCATGGATAGTAGGTTTGTTTGTGGGCGTAGGGCGTGGATAGTAGGTTTGTTTGTGGGTGTGGGGCGTGGATAGTAGGTTTGTTTGTGGGCGTGGGGCGTGGATAGTAGGTTTGTTTGTGGGTGTGGGGCGTGGATAGTAGGTTTGTTTGTGGGTGTAGGGCGTGGATAGTAGGTTTGTTTGTGGGTGTAGGGCGTGGATAGTAGGTTTGTTTGTGGGTGTAGATACATACATAGTTAAGAGGAATAAATCAAAATGGGAAGAAGATTAAGATAAATAAACTGATGATTAATGGTACAGGTGAGTTAATAAAATAGATATAAATAGATAAATACAGTAGATAGATAGATAGATAGATAGATAAGAACATAAGAACATAAGAAAATAAGGGGTCTGCAATAGGCCGGTTGGCCTGTGCATGGCAGCTCCTGTCGAGAGTTACTACCACTCTCTATCATCCATGAATCTATCTAGCCTCCTTTTGAAAATTTCCAGAGTTCCCACACTTACTACAAAGTTGCTAAGCTTGTTCCACTCGTCCACCACCCTATTTGTGAACCAGTTTCTTCCTATCTCCCTCCTAAACCTAAACTTATCCAACTTGAATCCGTTGCTCCGAGTCCTATCCTGCTCGGATATTATAAGAACCTTATCTATATCCCCTTTATTGATTCCTTTCACCCACTTAAATACTTCTATCATATCTCCCCGCACTCTTCGTCTTTCTAGGGAATGCAATTTAAGTTTCTTTAACCTATCCTGATATGGAAGGTTTCCAAGTCCCGGAATCATTTTTGTCATTCTTCGCTGCACCGACTCTAGTGAATTTATATCCATTCTATAATAGGGGCACCAGAACTGAACCGCATAATCGAGGTGCGGCCTGACTAGCGCAAGATATAGTTGCAATAAGACCTCTGCACTCTTGTGACTTATACTTCTAGATATAAAACCCAATACTCTGTTTGCCTTATTTCGAACATTAACGCACTGTTTTCTAGGCCGTAGGTCCGGGCTTACAAGTACCCCTAGGTCTCTTTCACAAGTCGACTTCTCTAGGTTGATGTTGTTAAGGCTGTATACATTATAAGAATTTGTTCTTCCAATATTAAGTACGCTGCACTTGCTGGTGTTGAATTTCATTTGCCATTTTTCAGACCACCCCTGCAGTTTATTTAGATCCTCCTGTAGATTTCAGATTTGCCCCCGAGGGGGCTAGTTTATTGGGCACCCCCTTACATCCCGTGCAAGGTGAAGCGCAGAAGCGTTTACAGTGCCCAACAGGGAAGTATGAAAAGTTCATACTTGCCTTTATGACTCGTACATTAAGGGCGTAAAAGCCTGAAGGGTCATAGGTTCTGTCAAGTTACATAAAGTGAGAGAATGATGAGTGTGTGGGGGGAAAGTTCCCGGTACATTTTATCTGTTTATGGCAAAGTGTGGCAGGTCCCTAATAATGTCAAATGCCAGGCCTGTGACTAGGAGGAGGGATAAATCCTCCTGTAGTGCATTTGCATCCTGCCCTGAATTAATTTGCCGCCCTATTTTGGTGTCATCCGCAAACTTGCTTATGTCACTGCTGATCCCAGTATCTAAATTGTTCATGTAGATTATGAACAAGAGTGGGCCTAGTACTGACCCCTGGGGAACCCCCACTGGTTACACGGCCCCACTCAGATTTAACACCATCTACGCTGACCCTCTGCGTTCTATCGGTGAGCCATGATTTTATCCAATTTAAAACTTTCCCCTCGATACCATGAGCCTTAATTTTTCTTAGAAGCCTCTGATGCGGTACTCTGTCAAATGCTTTGCTAAAGTCTAAATAAATAACATCGTAATTTTCGTCATTATCTACTACCTCGAAGACTTTCCTAAAAAACGTTAGCAGATTTGTTAGACAAGATTTTCCTTTTGTAAACCCATGTTGAGAGTCGTAGATTAATTTGCTTTTCTCTAGATGCGATCGGATGCTATCTGCTATAATTGATTCAAGAAATTTCCCCACTACTGACGTCAAACTGATCGGCCGGTAATTTGACGCTGATGCTCTGTCTCCCTTTTTGAATATGGGTACTACATTTGCCTGTTTCCACAAGTCTGGCACAACTCCAGTGTCTAATGATTTTGTAAATAAGTCTACGAGAGGTCCGCTAATCTGTTCCCTACACTCTTTCAGACTCGAGGGAAAATTTCATCCTGCCCTGGGGATTTTGTTTTCTTTAGTTTATTTATCTTCTTAAGAACATCCTCTTTTCTGATAGTGATATTCTTTAATTTCTCTTCTTCCTTTCCCTTAAATATCAGTTCCACCTCTGGAATTTCATCTCAAATTTCTTTTGTGAAAACTGCCATTTATCAATTCTCCCCTTCCTGACTTTAAAGGCCCAACTTTGTCCTTGATCTTTGTCCTATATACCTGGAAAAATCCCTTGGGATTCGCCTTGGATTCTCTTGCTATTTTGATTTCATCGTCTCTCTTTGCTTTCCTTACATTTTTCTTAACATTCCTAGATAGTTCATTATACCTGTTTCTGAGCTGCTCCTCCCCTCCCTTTAATTTCTTATATATTCCTTTCTTTATTCCTATGTCATGTTTAAGTTTTCTGGTCATCCACCTTGGCTCATTCTTATTTGACCTAATTTTTCTGTATGGCATATTTTGTTCTTGTGCTTTATGTAGTATACTAGTGAATATATTATAGTCATGATCAATTGTTGTGTCATCTATGACCTCACCCCTTCCTACTGGGAACTGACGTGACTGTTCTCAGGTGACCTCACCTAGGTACCTTCTTAACCCCTGATAATCCGCCAACCGAAAGTTTGGGACTCTGACCATATTGTCATTGTCTTTCGTTTCCCAATTTAGGGTGAACCTGATTTCTCTGTGATCACTGTTACCTAGTTCTTCCCCTACTGTGATATCTCTGATAATATTTTCTTTATTTGTTAATTCTAGGTCTAATATATTGTCACCTCTAGTAGGTTCTGTAATTAGTTGTTTCACAAAATTGTCCTGTACTGTGTCTAGGAAGTCTTCAGATTCATAGTCGCCTACAATGTTGTCCCAGACAATATTTCTGAAGTTGAAATCCCCCATAATGCATAGGTTGTTGTATTTTGCTGCCCTACTCATTTCCTGCCATATGGGCTGAGCTGCTTCTTTGCCAAGACTTGGGGGCCGGTAAATTACTCCCATAATTAGTTTTTCTCTTCCTTCCGTGATTTCTACCCACACAGACTCGGTTCCTATTTCACCCTTTATTGAATTATGAATACAACATTTTAATGTATCCTTGACGAAGAGTGCGACCCCTACCCCCTTCCTACCTTCCCTGTCCTTGTGAAAAAGGTTGTACCTTTCTTTGTGGTACTCTGATAAAAAAATTTTGCTCGTCAGATTCATCCAAGTTTCGGTGATAGCTATGACGGCTACATTCTCGGTATATACAACCGCTCTCAGCAAGTCTATTTTATTTCTAACGCTCCTACTGTTTGTATAGTATACATTTAAACCTACCCTTCCCTGGTCCTGTTTTACCCCTTGTCCTGAGCAACTAATTTTACTTCCCAGGACCTACTTATTTTTTGACTCCCACTTTCCCCGACCCCTCTCTACTGGCGAAACCCCCCCCCTTCGGAGTGACAATTTCACGCTCCAGGGATGCAGACAACGTCTTTATCCCCTCACGAGACAAGTGTGCTCCGTCGCGACAGTACAGGTAGTCGTTGCCATAGAATCGTTGCCAGTTATCAATGAATGCCCAACCATTGTTTGCACAATGTTTTTCCAGTCGGCAATTTATAGCAATTGCCCTGGACAGCCATTCACGACCAACCCCTCTTCTAGGCAAGACACCACATACTATCGGGATCCCTCCCCTATTTCTAATCTTCCCAGCGCCTCCCTATACCTCTTGAAAAGTTCCTCACTCCTAACCTTACCTATGTCGTTTCCTCCCACACTAAGACACACTACTGGATTGGTACCCTCCCCTGACAAAACCCTGTCTAACCTCTCGGCTACATGCCCTATCCCAGCCCCAGGAAAACACACCCTAGTCCTACGTTTCCTATCTCTCGCACAAAAAGCCCTACCTACAAACCTCACCTGGCTGTCCCCAACTACCACGACCTTACCTGTGGGCAGGGTTTGTACAACTGCCCTTTCCTCTCCTTGATCCATACAGTCCTGCCTCTTCTCTTCCTCGCCAGCTTCCTGCAGCACCTGGTAAGGGTTACTACACTCCACACCCTGGTCAGCTTTCCTGAGCTTGACCCAAGTCCCCTTGGAGACAACCACTCTCCACGCCTGCTCCTCCTTCGCAGGTGTCCTGCTAGGCAGGACACCTACCTGAAGGAGTTCCGTCCTGAGGGCTTCATTTTCCCCCTTTAGAGTGTCAACCTCACTCCTCAACTGCCCCAGCTGCCTTAACAGAGTGGCAAGGAGGTCGTCTTTCCCCACACTCCCCTCCTCTTCCCCCACGACACAACGATCCAAGGCGGCCATTTTCCTTGGTTTCTAACGGGAGCACTTTCGGGCACGACCTTCTCCAAGCTGGGTCAGAGGTCAACTGATAGATATAGTAGATAGATAGATAGATGTATGATTTTGTATACCGCAAGAGTAACTAAATGTTCCTGTACCTGTATTTTCTTTCAGTTACAAAATACACAGGATTATAAATATGAGTATGCACATCAGGTGTTACAGTAAGTGGTAACATTTTGTAATACTCTTAAGTGATGAGGTAACAGAGGAAATAGACGGATACTAACGGAGAGTTTTTGTAGAATTAGACAGACATTCAGACAGTAAAACTTCTTCCGACAATACAAATTTTGACGGTGGAATTTATACACGAGTGTGTATGGATAATAATGATGAGCTGAATTATGACATCTACGTCTGATAATCCGTTGTTTAGAATGGATTATTATTATTTTTGTTGAGTTATTTAACAGTTTGAGAAAAGGTTTATTATGGTACTATGTCCTATTATCACACAAGGTCATAATTGAAGTAAAATAACCAATTATACTGTATTATTTTAGACAATATTCCCTGGACATGCTGGATAATATACCATCTACTTAAGGAGGTGATGTAGGTAAGGTAGATTGATATTTTAACATTAATTTACTCAGTTTTTTCTTAGTATCGGAGTTTCTTTTTTTAGTTTTTATTCTGACACTTTATAATGCAAGCAGCGTTCACATGTTGTCAACCGCCCTCAAGTGTACAAGGAGTTTGGACTGTAACTGCAACGTGTTACCGTGGGTGTATGACTGTGGGTTGGTGGGTGTATGACTGTGGGTTGATGGGTGTATGACTGTGGGTTGGTGGGTGTATGACTGTGGGTTGGTGGGTGTATGACTGTGGGTTGATGGGTGTATGACTGTGGGTTGATGGATGTATGACTGTGGGTTGATGGGTGTATGACTGTGGGTTGGTGGGTGTATGACTGTGGGTTGATGGGTGTATGACTGTGGGTTGATGGGTGTATGACTGTGGGTTGGTGGGTGTATGACTGTGGGGTTGATGGGTGCATGACTGTAGGTTGGTGGGGTGTATGACTGTGGGTTGGTGGGTGTATGACTGGGTAGGTTGATGGGTGTATGACTGTGGGGTTGGTGGGGTGTATGACTGTGGGCTGGTGGGTGTATGACTGTGGGGTTGCGGGTGTATGACTGTGGGTTGGTGGGTGTATGGACTGTAGGTTGATGGGTGTATGACTGTGGGTTGATGGACATGACTGTGGGTTGATGGGTGTATGACTGTGGGTTGGTGGGTGTATGACTGTGGGTTGGTGGGTGTATGACTGTGGGTTGATGGGTGTATGACTGTGGGTTGATGGATGTATGACTGTGGGTTGATGGGTGTATGACTGTGGGTTGGTGGGTGTATGACTGTGGGTTGATGGGTGTATGACTGTGGGTTGATGGGTGTATGACTGTGGGTTGGTGGGTGTATGACTGTGGGTTGATGGGTGTATGACTGTGGGTTGGTGGGTGTATGACTGTGGGTTGATGGGTGTATGACTGTAGGTTGGTGGGTGCATGACTGTGGGTTGGTGGGTGTATGACTGTAGGTTGATGGGTGTATGACTGTGGGTTGGTGGGTGTATGACTGTGGGTTGGTGGGTGTATGACTGTGGGTTGGTGGGTGTATGACTGTGGGTTGATGGGTGTATGACAGTGGTGACAAGGATTATTTGAGCTTGACAAAATTTAGATAGATAGCAGCATGGTTTAGTCCTGTTCAGTTTAGTTTAAATTGTGTTTAGGTTAGGTTGGGTCATGTCAGGTACAGAGTTTGGCCAGGGTCCTTTATTCAAGCTGTCAGGGTTAAACTTCCTTCATAGAAAGATGAACACACGAACCTACGGACGACACACGAACACAATAACACATGATCATACACGGAACCGAACACACGAATGGACATACTCAGGATATCGGGGAATAAATATAAAATTATAAAATGCATAAAAAGTCTTTGACGGATAAACAACTTTGTAATGTTAGAATCGATTTTACTGATATTATAAAAAATCAAACTAACTTCCTTTAAACCCTCTTGGCTCTTCCTGTGTATAAGAAGAGTTTAATCTGGTATATTTTTTTTTAGTAATTAGTGTTATCAGGGGAAGAGAGTGTGTCGTTTGTGGTCTGTCATTCAAGGTTGTTTAGTGTTTGAAGCTCGTTAATTCATTATGCTTGTGGCCCCCATCTCTGCAATCAGTCTGCATACAACCCTGGTGCTTCTTGCTGTTGATACTCCCACGAAAATAAATTGTCAGATTAACGAAACGAAGATAAAAATTTTTGTTTTAATTCACGGATTAACCATACTTCACCCAATCTAACTTAACCTATCCTATCCTAACCTAACCTAACCTAACCTAATCTAATCATAATTGTGCTTTAAAAAAGGTTTAGAGGCATAGGTAACAAGCTAGTCCTTTAACGGGAGAACACAAGGCTTCCCAGCCCTCACCTGATGAAATAGATTCACTATACCCAACCTGATCTAATTAAGGACACGTTAGGTTTTGTAAGATAGTTTAGTTTGAAGTGTTGTGAATCTCCGTGGGTGTTATAGATTCACTTGGTATACTACATGTGTAAAGTCAGGATATATACAATGTGTGTTGATTTTTCTACCCGTGTGTTAAATATTTTTGTGGGGAGGGGGAGGTATTTTCCTGTCGGTTTCCACTCGAGCTTTCCACCAATGTTATTTCCCCCTTCTAGGTTTCTATACCCTTTGATCCACCTTACCTAAGAGTGGAATGAGATAAATAGAATTGGTGGAGTGAAATGTCTGTATAATTGATGTCAGGATCCAACTCTGCCCTGGACGACACAGGATTGATCGTCACTGGTGTTGTAAGACTGTACAGAAAACCGCCTCTTGTGTTGTTCCCACTTATTAAAGAGCGATGAAGGTAAACTGAACAAGCACGCTGGGCAATGCTCGTTGTTGTACTGGAATACACACGAAACCCAGTCAGTTGAGGATGTAAATCTTCGCCTGCCTCTGGAATGCACAACACACGCTATGCCAAAACTGATATGTACTCGGCATGTCAACACTGAGACACACATGCTATGCTAACAAACATATACTCACATAAACTATGCCTATATTAAGACACATACACTATGTGAAACACCCGCTATGCCTAAACTAATGATTCCCCGCTCTACGTGAACGCTGAGATAACAAGTTGACTTTTGTTATCGAGGAGGAGCCAAAGTCACTCACGATAGTCACCGTCTTTGCTAAACTTGTTAACATGGTTAGCAACTTCTGGAAACATCGCGCTTAACCGAGTTATCAAGTTGTGAATAAGCTGACTCACAAAGGAGACGTATTCCTCGACGAATTAATCTTACCAGCTTACAAACTCTTTATTAATTAATGACAAGCGTTACACCTGTCCGCCCTACTAGGCCACGCCTTTCACCCCCCCCCCTCATCCCCTTAAGTCAATAGCCTTCAAAAGCAGTGAAAGACGAAATTGGTTCTTATAATCATGACTGCTTTCTAGGGACATTGTGCATACAACACACTCTAAACTAAGCCTGTGGTATTCAAGGAGACACCGTGGCTGGCACTGAACTCTCCCGCCTTCACTTTCCCAAATGTAAAGTTAGGTACCCATTTAGAGCTGGGTGGTTGGGGAGTGCTACGGGCCGCCCACTCACGGGCGCGATCCCACTACTGCTCGACACAGGTGCTTTTGGCTGCTGGGTTTCCCCCCTGGCCCGGTTCACACCTCCTTAGTCACCCTGGACGCCCTTAGCTACCCAAGGGTGGCCATATTGATGCCGAGCTTAGTGATGACACCCACTCAACTTGTGGAGTCCGGCACCAGTGATCCTCACCTCAAGCTCCGTGATAACAACGCTCTAACTTAAAACAACGTTCAAAGGAAAAAGCTCACAAAGGAAAGAGCTTTTTTGAACGTGGATGCTAGGAGTGAGGTTTTAATTTCAGGGTGGGTGAGTCTATCCTTTACCTAAGAGAGTTGTTAGGTGTGTGCAAAGCAACCCATTCTTTGAGGAAGGGAAGGAAGAACATCTTCCGTACGTATATCTTCGTCAAGTTACATCAGAGTCAGCAAACTGAGCACTGAATTTCACCTGACTGATCCCCAAACATGTGAAAACTCTATAAGGATACACCAAAAGCTTTAATCTTGGAAGATCCATCGCCAACAATCATATCTTCGCTTTACCATAAATCTTGAATCGATCAACGATTTCCCACAGATGTTATTGTAGTGGTATCAGCAACCTGAGCTCAGTGGGTATTTATTTTAGTAAATGGAGATTGACGGACAGAATCATAAAATGGTGTACAGCATGCATAAATCTTCAATTTCACGTTTTAAAGATCTGATATATACAAAGGATAGAATCAATGACAATTTCTACTTTCAATTACATGTCCTCATAATATGCACTTTATTGGATAAGTCACTTTCATCCTCTTGCCATAAAATGATTGTATGTTAATTACTTTTTCCATCAAATGTCCAAATACAGTTACTTCAAACCTACTAGCAATATTTCGTTATACAAAAGAAAAACAACTTGCATTTTCTCTCGATTTAAACACAATATCTTAAATGTATAATTGTGATGAAAGAAGATAAATGAAAACTAAAATTATTTTTCTTCAAATAACACTACTACCTAAGAGTTGTAATTTTACATGCGTGTCTTTACTGCCCCTACCTTATGCTCTATATTACTGTATATGTCAAGATACTATTTACACGTTTTTTTCCATATTACTATCCATTATTTTCACTGTTGATAAGGCTGAATTAAAAATAAAAACTTATTTTTTTTATTGAAAATAATTGTAACCAAAAGACAGTTATCTACTTCGTCGCTAAAATGATTTGGCAAGAACAGTTTCATGGAAATAGATATTGTTGGTATATACAGTATATTATACAATATGCTACTTTTACAATAACGGTGAAATGACTGCATACCGTCGAAGCATGAATAACAAATAAAAAGAACCAAGTCCGCCTGTATTGGCAAGGCTGCTACGGGCCGCCCACTCACGGGCGCGATCCCACTACTGCTCGACACAGGTGCTTTTGGCTGCTGGGTTTCCCCCCTGGCCCGGTTCACACTTCCTTAGTCAACCTGGACGCCCTTAGCTACCCAAGGGTGGCCATATTGATGCCGAGCTTAGTGCGGACACCCACTCAACATGGGGAGTCCCGCACCAGTGATCCTCACCTCAAGCCGTCCCTGGCCCAGGCCTCCGAGTCGCCGGATTACAAGGTTGCGCCACCAACCCCAGCCAACAAAACTCATTTCGGAATTAAATTTGAAGCTCCGTGATAACAACACTGAAAAAGCTCACAAAGGAAAGAGCTTTCTTGAACGTGGATGCTAGGAGTGAGGTTTTAATTTCAGGGTGGATGAGTCTATCCTTTACCTAAGAGGGTTGTTAGGTGTGTGCAAAGCAACCCATTCTTTGAAGAAGGGAAAAAAGAACATCTTCCGTACGTATATCTTCGTCAAGTTACATCAGAGTCAGCAAACTGGGCACTGAATTTCACCTGACTGATCCCCAAACATGTGAAAACCCTATAAGGATACACCAAAAGCTTTAATCATGGAAAATCCATCGCCATCAATCATATCTTCGCTTTACCTTAAATCTTGAATCGATCAACGATTTCCCACAGATGTTATTGTAGTGGTAGCAGCAACCTGAACTCAGTGGGTATTAATTTTGAATGGTAGACGACGGGACAGAATCATAAAATGGTGTATACAGTACATAAATCTCTACCTCACGTTTGAAGATCTGATATACAGTTAATAACCTAATGACACTTTCACTTTCAATTACATGTCCTCATAATTACAAGTACTTTATTGGATAAGTCACTTTCATCCTCTTCGCTATAAAATATTGTATGTTAATTACTTTTCCATCAAATTGCAAATACAGTTACTTCAAACCTACTAGCAATATTTCGTTGGTACAAAGAAAATGTTCACGGGCGACTTAAGAGTTTTACAGGGAGAACTGTTACAACTTGTATACTTCTCTCGACGAACACATATCTAAATGTATAATTGTGATGAAAGAATAATATTAAATGTAAATGAAAACTAAAATTATTTTTCTTCAAATAACACTACTGCCTAAGAGTTGTAATTTTACATGCGTGTCTTTACTGCCCCTAACCTTATGCTCTATATTACTGTATATGTCAAGATACTATTTACACGTTTTTTCCCATATTACTATCCATTATTTTCACTGTTGATAAGGCTGAATTAAAATAAAAACTTATTTTTTATTGAAAATAATTGTAACCAAAAGACAGTTATCTACTTCGTCGCAAAAATGATTTGGCAAAAACAGTTACATGGAAATAGATATTGTTGGTATATACAGTATATTATACAATATGCTACTTATACAATAACGGTGAAATGACTGTATACCGTCGAAGCATGATTAACAAATAAAAAGAACCAAGTCCGCCTGTATTGGCAAGGCTGCTATGGGCCGCCCACTCACGGGCGCGATCCCACTACTGCTCGACACAGGTGCTTTTGGCTGCTGGGTTTCCCCCCTGGCCCGGTTCACACCTCCTTAGTCAACCTGGACGCCCTTAGCTACCCAAGGGTGGCCATATTGATGCCGAGCTTAATGCGGACACCCTCTCAACATGGGGAGTCCCGCACCAGTGATCCTCACCTCAAGCCGTCCCTGGCCCAGGCCTCCGAGTCGCCGGATTACAAGGTTGCGCCACCAACCCCAGCCAACAAAACTCATTTCGGAACTAAATTTAAAGCTCCGTGATAACAACACTGAAAAAGCTCACAAAGGAAAGAGCTTTCTTGAACGTGGATGCTAGGAGTGAGGTTTTAATTTCAGGGTGGGTGAGTCTATCCTTTATCTAAGAGAGTTGTTAGGTGTGTGCAAAGCAACCCATTCTTTGAGGAAGGGAAAAAAGAACATCTTCCGAACGTATTTCTTCGTCAAGTTACATCAGAGTCAGCAAACTGAGCACTGAA
>NW_024738531.1:0-18612 GCF_018991925.1 Homarus americanus
TACATCTTCTCTACACTAGTAGATCTTCACTACACTAGTACATCTTCACTACACTAGTACATCTTCACTACACTAGTACATCTTCACTACAACAATAGTACATCTTCACTACACTATTTCATGTTCACTACAACACTAGTACATCTTCAGTACACTAGTACATCTTCACTACAACACTAGTACATCTTCACTAAACTAGTACATCTTCACTACAACACCAGTACATCTTCACTACATTAGTACATCTTCACTACAGTATTTCATGTTCACTACAACACTAGTACATCTTCACTACACTAGTACATGTTCATTACACTAGTACATGTTCACTACAACACTAGTACATCTTCACTACAATCGTACATCTTCACTACAACACTAGTACATCTTCACTACACTAGTACATGTTCACTACACTAGTACATCTTCACTACAACACTAGTACATCTTCACTACAACACTAGTACATCTTCACTACACTAGTACATCTTCACTGCACTAGTACATGTTCACTACACTAGTACATCTTCACTACACTCGTACATCTTCACTACACTAGTACATCTTCACTACACTAGTACTTCATGTCCTCAATATTAATTCAAATATTGTAAAATTCCAACCATATTAGTTTAAAACTGAACCAAATCCGGAATTTTGAAATTGACTTCACGAGACATTACAAAGAAACCAACCATCACCATCATGCGCTTTGCAATTGTTGAAGGTAAGGGTCAAGATGCCTTATTGGTGTTCATACCCAATAATCACCTGGAGTGGCTTAACCCCAGGGTGATCCTTGAATACGACCCCACCATGGACGCTGAGGAGTACCCACCTAAGGCTGTGATTTGGGTCCCTGATCAGTTCATCATCTCTGTTAATTTGGAGATGGTGTCCTCCAGACCACAGACCATAACCCACATGCTACCACCAGCTACACCCTGCCGGGAACCTCACAGGCGCCACGAGGACCACAGGCATGAGGACCACAGGCGCCACGAGGAGCAACAGTTCCACAGGCGCCACGAGGAGCAACAGTTCCACAGGCGCCACGAGGAGCAGCGGTTCCACAAGCGCCGTGACGAGCGGTTCTATGAAGAGCGGCGGTTCCGCGAAGAGCCGCGATTCCAAGGCCTCTGTCACAACTGCTCAGAGCTACGATGCCGCAGTCGTCAGTCACCGCGGTTCCACGACCATTACTGATACAATTGCTGATCAGTCGCGTCAACCCAAATATAATAAATTGTAAAACATTAATAAAATTTTGTTTTTGTTTAATTGTTTTCTTTGTTCTTTATTACATTTTATGGAACAAGTACTGATTTATTTGATTATATTCACACGAATATTATTTTTTAACTTGTTTTACTTGAAAAAAACAAATTCCAATTAGAGTACAATGATGACTGTGGTGTAGTGAAGAATAATGATAGCATTCCACACGTCTTGGTGGAAACTCTTTAGGTGATCCAAAAATATAAAAGGTTTAAAATATCATAAAATGGAGTATTTTTAATTTCTTAATGCAAATAAAATCTAAATAAAAGATAAAATTAAACAATAAAAAAGGAATTTAAAAGCCAATTTATGTAACTTAGAGAACTCTTCTCTCTCACCTTCTCTCTAACCTCTCTCTCACCTCTCTAACCTTCTCTCTCTCTCTCACCTTGTCTCTCACCTTCCCTCTCTGTTAACTAATTTTTTGCACTAAATGGAGAAAATTAAATATTTTTTCATATTCAAACACTTATGATTTTTTCTTTTCTTTTCTTGTGAAAACAAATAGACTCTTTCAACTTATTTTGTGCTGCAATGTCAGGTCTGTGATACTGTGTTTTGTACACTCATACTTATTGGAGAATTTTAATTGCTTATGGAGGAGTGTACAACGTCAGGCATGTCATTTAAGAAACAAACAACAACAGGCCCAATACACTGCTTGGGGTCATGTAGAAAATCTTCTATCCACGCTAGGACATTTCCCCGAATTCCGTACCCTTCCAGTTTGATTGTTAGCCTTTCGTGGGGTACACTGTCGAAAGCCTTGGCAAAATCTATGTAAATATTGTCTATATTACCAGCCTGTTCCAGAATATGGGTCCAAATATCCAATACCTTGAGCAATTGTGTTAAGCAGGAGCGCCCCCTGCATAAAACCGTGATGGCAATCCTTTACAAGGTTGTTTCGTATTAGATGTTCCATCGCAGCATCTCTGATAATACTCTCAAGTACTTTACATACAGTAGTACCCCGATTTACGCGGTTAATTGAACCCACGGGGTACCGCGTAAAGTGAACAACAGAACATATGGGATTAATTCCAATAGAGATTGGCCCGACCCCCAAACTCCACTTTTTCCGTCCCAATACCTATGTTGTATTAAAAATAACATCTTAATTTTATGATGGTATGCACACACAATTAATACTTAAGAGAAATACAGTCACCAGGTTAATGTCCATTCAAATAATGGACTCAAATCGCCCCTCCCCCCTCTTCCCAGCTCACTAGCTCCTACCTCTGTGAGAAATGTTTGGGTGAAAACACTAGATTTTAACGTTTGGTAATAAATAATACCTCAGACTAAAGTTAGGATAATATAATTGACATTTCTGGATTCCTTGCAGGTCAGGGAATATTTTGAATGTAAACTTCATATATTTTGCACAAAAGATAAAATATTTGCTTTGTGTAAACCAAATTATTACATTAGATCTAAAATTTGTATGTCTAATGCAAAATCCATGATGTTTATATTCAAAATGATCATCATATTGTAAGAATTCCAACAATGTAAATTATATTCTGGCTGGGTAATTTGTATGAATTTTATGAGCTAAATAAAAAAATATATACTTCACCACGTATATGAGTAGATGCACTGCGGAAAGTGAAAGTCCGGTTCTGGCGAGGTACCGCGTAAATGAGAAATCGCGGAAAGTGAAACCGTGTAAAGCGGGGCAATACTGTAGTTATAATCAGGAATTTATAAATACAAATACATATTATATCCTTATAGACCATAATTAAGAGGAATAGGATATCATTATTCACACCTCCTTGAATATTATTAACTCTGGATATAGTAAAGCATAGACAGTGACTGAGATCACCACATTCCAAAATATCCAAATACTTTTCAGAGCTAAATCTTCCTTTAATCTGAGTTAGTTCACCCATGATGCTGTCTGTGTTTAACAAGCCCCAAACATTGACTGTCACATGATTCGCTTCTTGCCACCTTGTTGATGTTGTGACGTTGATAACCTGGTGTTTGGCCGCCACAGTGGAGAGGACCCTGGGTGGTGGATGCTAAGGTCATCTCATCTAAGATCACCTGACCCCAAAAGTCTGTCTTCACCCTCGTATTGCCGGTAAACTGGAGGCTGGTAGTACAATGGCGATCTAACCTTTCCTTAATTGCCTGAGTCCTGTGGTGTATCCCGGCCTCATGTAACCTCCTTCCCACAGTTCCTGCAGAAACGTCAACATGAAGCTGTTTTTAATGGTGACTGTTATGGGAGGCTGTGTCGCCATGAGTCTTTCATCGTCCGCTGGGGTAGTCTTTCTCGGTCCACCAGACTTAGGTTGGGTTAGGAGGATTACACTTCCCTCCCTCCCTGCCACCTTCTCTCCCTCTCCTTCCTTCTCCCTCCCCACCACCTCCTCCCTCTCCTCCACCACCACCTCCTCCTCCTTCTCCCTCCCCACCACCTCATTATAAACCTTGATGACAGCTCTTGTTATCATTTATAGACAAATATTGACTAAAACAACCAATAGGAAACAACCTTATCACTCAGTTCCCGAGAGTGCCACAGTGCCACGTGAGAGTGCCAAGGTGCCACATGAATTAGGAATGTTTGGTAGGGAGTAACACTACACCTGGAGGCAAAGACATTAAATAATTATCATACATAGAAAATCTAAAATGAAATACAGTTCAGTAAAAGTAATCAATAATGAATAAAGTGTTACTGTGCACTCACCTTTAATGTAGTCAGCTGAATGCACACGGGGCCTCAATAATTTGTTAATTAAACATGGAGACTACATTAATTGGGTGAAGCAGAGCAGGAGACAGGGCTGGGTGGGTAATCAATGCTGCTTTCTTCAGATAGGTTAATGTACTTGTTGGTTGAAGGTATTGGATCATCTTGAGGGAGTGAAGAGGCAGCAGTGGGGGACTTCTTAAAATATTTGTCCAATTTAGACTGCACAGTTTGCCTTTTCTTTTCATTGTAAATCTCCCTGTATCAAGCAAATGCATCTTGGGTCAATCTGTCAACTTTGGCAAAACGCTAAACATTTTGATCCATTTCTTCAAAAATTTTCATCCCCTTATTAATAGTAACAAATGCCTCTGTCATTTGTTTCACTGAAACCTTTTTTGGGAGTGCAGATTCTTCTTCTGCATTTGACTCTCTTCTTCCTCTGCAATTTTCTGTGCCTCCAGTTCAATAAGATCCTCGTTACTTAGCTCTTCTGCTACACTTTCAACCAACTGCTCAACATCTTCATTATCAATTTCGGGGGTGCTGGTGGTAGAGTGGTACTGCTCTTGCCTTCGCAAGCGAGATGTCACGGGTTCGATTCCCGGGCCGGTGGAAGTTGTTTGGACATAGTTCCTAGCCCCCATTAGTCCCTGTTCACCTAGCAGCACAGTAGGTACCTGCTGTAAATCGAAAGTTGCGAATTCGTATTCAGGGACAAGTTGTTGGAGCTTCCAATAACTTGATGACATAAAATCATTGACTCTCCAGGCGTCTATGCCCTCGACTCTTCAGGAATCTACGCCCTTAACTCATGAGACATAAGGGCAAGCATGAACTTAGCATGCTTCCCTGTTGGGCACTATAAACGCTTCTGCGCTTCACCTTGCACAAGGCTGTAGGGGAGTGCCCAATAAATAATAATAAAAAAAAATTATCAATTTCTAACTTAAGCTGTTTACCCAACTCCACCATCTTGTTACTAATCTCAGAAATTACTTCATCTTCATTAAATCCTTTGAAACTGTTCACATATCTTTTCAGGACTTCTTCCATATTCCATTCATGCACTGACCTGTAACCTCATCCCATGCTGTTCTTTATACATTTCAAAATGTTGTAGTCCTTCCAAAACTCTCTGAGCGGTTTCTCACCTTCAGTAGCAGCAACAGCCTGAGGGAAGGTCGTACGTAAATAATACGCTTTAAAAGCAGCAATAGCACTTTGATCCATGGGTTGGTTGACAGAAGTGTTAGGTGGAAGGTAGACTACCTTAACATCAGGGTGCAGGGTGTCCCGGAGCATTATCTAAAATTTATAAAATCTTGAACGCAACCCCTTGTTGCAGACAATACTCCTTGGCTCGTGAAATGAAACAACTCAGGAACCAATCCTCAAACAGTACTAGGGTCATCCAGGTCTTCTTATTCCTGCGATAAAACACTGGCAGTGTGTGCTTGCTGACATGTTTAAAAGCTCTGGGGTTCTCTGAATGATAGATCATGAAGGGTTTTACCTTGAAACCAGCTACATTCCCCCCCAACAGAAGTGTAATTCGGTCCTTGAATGCCTTGAATCCTGGCATGGATTTCGCCTCTTTGTGGATGTATGTCCGTTCTGGCATGCGCTTCCAGAATAATCCAGTTTCATCCACATTAAATATTTGCTCAGGCAAATAATTTCCCTTCGGCAGCACCCACATCAGCACTTGCTGCCTCTCCAGGACAACCTTGTCTTTTATTAGTTATTAAAGTTCCCTTTATAGGTGCTGATCCTTTCACTACTTCACAAATTCGTTCTTTGTCCTTCAAAATGTTGATATGGTTGAGTGAGAGAAGCCAAGGTCGTGTGAAATGGTTGATACCGTTTTTCCATTTTCATATTGTATTATTATTTTCATTTTCATCTCAAAAGTAATTGACAGTTTCCTCTTCTTCTTAGCACCACCAGAACTCTCACTTTACACTTGCCAGTCATTTTAAAGGGAATTACAGTGAACCCTCACTTTACGCGGCCAATTGAACCCAGGCCCCCGTAAAGCGAGAAACGCGTTAAGTGAACAACATAATTGACATTGCTGGATTCGCCCCAGCAAGACCAGGAATATTTTGAATATGTTACTCAGAGTAAAACAAAATAGCAAAGTAGATCTAAAATTTGTATGTCTAATGCAAAATCTATGATGTTTATATTCAAAATGATCATCAAATTGTAAGAATTCCAGCAATGTAAATTATATTCTGGCCGGGTAATTTGTATGAATTTTATGAGCTAAAACAAATATCTTCAGTTAATAAAAAAAAAATATTCTTCACGACACTATCTGTCAATCAAAGTACCCCACCTTGCCTCCTTCCCTCTTCCAACCTCGCCAGATGGTCGGTCGGTCCGTCCCTCCCCCCACCAACCTTCCCTACCAGAGAAATGTGTGGGAGAAACCAGAATTTTTACCTTTTTAGTAATAAATAATACCTCAGACTAAAGTTAGGATAATATAATTGACATTGCTGGATTCCTTGTAAGACCAGGAATATTTTTTAATATAAATGTCATATATTTTGCACAAAAGATAACATATTTACTCAGAGTAAACAAAATACTTAAAGTAGATCTAAAATTTGTATGTCGAATGCAAAATCTATGATGTTTATATTCAAAATGATCATCAAATTGTAAGAATTCCAGCAATGAAAATTATATTCTGGCCCGGTAATTTGTATGAATTTTATGAGCTAAAACAAATATCTTCAATAAATAAACAAAATATACTTACCGAAATACTATCTGTCAATCAAAATACCCCACCTCCCCCCCTCTTCCCACCTGCTCCCTGGGTCCCTCCCTACCCCTCACCCCCACCTTCCCTCCCTACCAGAGAAATGATTGGGTTATAACAGTATATTTACATTTTTAGTAATAAATAATACCTCAGACTAAACTTAGGATAATATAATTGACATTGCTGGATTCCTTGCAAGACCAGAAATATTTTGAATATACACTTCATATATTTTGCACAAAAGATAACATATTTGCTCTGAGTAAACAAAATACTTGCATTAGATCTAAAATTTGTATGTCTAATGCAAAATCTATGATGCGTATATTCAAAATGATCATCAAATTGTAAGAATTCCAGCAATGTAAATTATACTCTGGCCGGATAATTTGTATGAATTTTATGAGCTAAAAAAAAAAATTATACTTCACCCGCGTATATGAGTAGATGCACCGCGTAAAGTGGGAATTCCGGTTCTGGCAGGGTACCGCGTAAATGTAGAAACGCGTAAAGTGAAACCGCGTAAAGCGAGGGTTCACTGTGTGTGTGTGTGTGTGTGTGTGTGTGTGTATATATATATATATATATATATATATATATATATATATATATATATATATATATATATATATATATATATATATATATATATATATATATATATATATACACACACACACACACAGTGAACCCTCGCTTTACGCGGTTTCACTTTCCGCGTTTCCTACATTTACGCGGTACCCTGCCAGAACCGGAATTCCCACTTTACGCGGTGCATCTACTCATATACGCAGGTGAAGTATAATTTTTTATTTAGCTCATAAAATTCATACAAATTATCCGGCCAGAATATAATTTACATTGCTGGAATTCTTACAATTTGATGATCATTTTGAATATAAGCATCATAGATTTTGCATTAGACATACAAATTTTAGATCTAATGCAAGTATTTTGTTTACTCAGAGCAAATATGTTATCTTTTGTGCAAAATATATGAAGTGTATATTCAAAATATTCCTGGTCTTGCAAGGAATCCAGCAATGTCAATTATATTATCCTAACTTTAGTCTGAGGTATTATTTATTACTAAAAATGTAAATATACTCTTATAACCCAATCATTTCTCTGGTAGAGAGGGAAGGTGGGGGTGAGGGGTAGGGAGGGACCCAGGGAGCAGGTGGGAAGAGGGGGGGAGGTGGGGTATTTTGATTGACAGATAGTATTTCGGTAAGTATATTTTGTTTATTTATTGAAGATATTTGTTTTAGCTCATAAAATTCATCCAAATTACCGGGCCAGAATATAATTTACATTGCTGGAATTCTTACAATTTGATGATCATTTTGAATATAAACATCATAGATTTTGCATTAGACATACAAATTTTAGATCTACTTTAAGTATTTTGTTTACTCTGAGTAAATATGTTATCTTTTGTGCAAAATATATGACATTTATATTAAAAAATATTCCTGGTCTTACAAGGAATCCAGCAATGTCAATTATATTATCCTAACTTTAGTCTGAGGTATTATTTATTTCTAAAAAGGTAAATATTCTGGTTTCTCCCACACATTTCTCTGGTAGGGAAGGTTGGTGGTAGGTGGGGGGGAGGGAGGGACCGACCGACCATCTGGCGAGGTTGGAAGAGGGGGAGAGGCAAGGTGGGGTACTTTGATTGACAGATAGTGTCGTGAAGAATATATTTTTTTTATTCACTGAAGATATTTGTTTAGCTCATAAAATTCATACAAATTACCCGGCCAGAATATAATTTACATTGCTGGAATTCTTACAATTTGATGATCATTTTGAATATAAACATCATAGATTTTGCATTAGACATACAAATTTTAGATCTACTTTAAGTATTTTGTTTACTCTGAGTAAATATATTCAAAATATTCCTGGTCTTACAAGGAATCCAGCAATGTCAATTATGTTGTTCACTTAACGCGTTTCTCGCTTTACGCGGGCCTCTGTGGGTTCAATTGACCGCGTAAAGTGAGGGTTCACTGTAATTCCCTTTAAAATGACTGGCAAGTGTAAAGTGAGAGTTCTGGTGGTGCTAAGAAGAAGAGGAAACTGTCAATTACTTTTGAGATGAAAATGAAAATAATAATACAATATGAAAATGGAAAAACGGTATCAACCATTTCACGCGACCTTGGCTTCTCTCACTCAACCATATCAACATTTTGAAGGACAAAGAACGAATTTGTGAAGTAGTGAAAGGATCAGCACCTATAAAGGGAACTTTAATAACTAATAAAAAACAAGGTTGTCTTGGAGAGGCAGCAAGTGCTGATGTGGGTGCTGCCGAAGCTGTTAAGGAGGAGCTAGATCGTGTCATCGTGGAGGGAAATTATTTGCCTGAGCAAATATTTAATGTGGATGAAACTGGATTATTCTGGAAGCACATGCCAGAACGGACATACATCCACAAAGAGGCGAAATCCATGCCAGGATTCAAGGCATTCAAGGACCGAATTACACTTCTGTTGGGGGGGAATGTAGCTGGTTTCAAGGTAAAACCCTTCATGATCTATCATTCAGAGAACCCCAGAGCTTTTAAACATGTCAGCAAGCACACACTGCCAGTGTTTTATCGCAGGAATAAGAAGACCTGGATGACCCTAGTACTGTTTGAGGATTGGTTCCTGAGTTGTTTCATTCCACGAGCCAAGGAGTATTGTCTGCAACAAGGGGTTGCGTTCAAGATTTTATGAATTTTAGATAATGCTCCGGGACACCCTGCACCCTGATGTTAAGGTAGTCTACCTTCCACCTAACACTTCTGTCAACCAACCCATGGATCAAAGTGCTATTGCTGCTTTTAAAGCGTATTATTTACGTTCGACCTTCCCTCAGGCTGTTGCTGCTACTGAAGGTGAGAAATCGCTCAGAGAGTTTTGGAAGGACTACAACATTTTGAAATGTATAAAGAACAGCATGGGATGAGGTTACAGGTCAGTGCATGAATGGAATATGGAAGAAGTCCTGAAAAGATATGTGAACAGTTTCAAAGGATTTAATGAAGATGAAGTAATTTCTGAGATTAGTAACAAGATGGTGGAGTTGGGTAAACAGCTTAAGTTAGAAATTTATAATTTTTTTTTGCTATTATTTATTGGGCACTCCCCTACAGCCTTGTGCAAGGTGAAGCGCAGAAGCGTTTACAGTGCCCAACAGGGAAGCATGCTAAGTTCATGCTTGCCTTTATGTCTCATGAGTTAAGGGCGTAGAAGCCTGAAGAGTCAAGGGCATAGACGCCTGGAGAGTCAATGATTTTATGTCATCAAGTTATTGGAAGCTCCAACAACTTGTCCTTGAATACGAATTCGCAACTTTCGATTTACAGCAGGTACCTACTGTGCTGCTAGGTGAACAGGGACTAATGGGGGCTAGGAAGTATGTCCAAACAACTTCCACCGGCCCGGGAATCGAACCCGTGACATCTCGCTTGCGAAGGCAAGAGCGGTACCACTCTACCACCAGCACCCCCGAAATTGTAGTGTAGCAGAAGAGCTAAGTAACGAGGATCTTATTGAACTGGAGGCACAGAAAATTGCAGAGGAAGAAGAGAGTCAAATGTAGAAGAAGAATCTGCACTCCCAAAAAAGGTTTCAGTGAAACAAATGACAGAGGCATTTGTTACTATTAATAAGGGGATGAAAATTTTTGAAGAAATGGATCAAAATGTTTAGCGTTTTGCTAAAGTTGACAGATTGACCCAAGATGCACTTGCTTGCTACAGGGAGATTTACAATGAAAAGAAAAGGCAAACTGTGCAGTCTAAATTGGACAAATACTTTAAGAAGTCCCCCACTGCTGCCTCTTCACTCCCTCAAGATGATCCAATACCTTCAACCAACAAGTACATTAACCTATCTGAAGAAAGCAGCATTGATTACCCACCCAGCCCTGTCTCCTGCTCTGCTTCAGCCAATTAATGTAGTCTCCATGTTTAATTAACAAATTATTGAGGCCCCGTGTGCATTCAGCTGACTACATTAAAGGTGAGTGCACAGTAACACTTTATTCATTATTGATTACTTTTACTGAACTGTATTTCATTTTAGATTTTCTATGTATGATAATTATTTAATGTCTTTGCCTCCAGGTGTAGTGTTACTCCCTACCAAACGTTCCTAACTCATGTGGCACCTTGGCACTCTCACGTGGCACTGTGGCACTCTCGGGAACTGAGTGATAAGGTTGTTTCCTATTGGTTGTTTTAGTCAATATTTGTTTATAAATGATAACAAGAGCTGTCATCAAGGTTTATAATGGGGTGGTGGGGAGGGAGAAGGAGGAGGAGGTGGTGGTGGAGGAGAGGGAGGAGGTGGTGGGGAGGGAGAAGGAAGGAGAGGGAGAGAAGGTGGCAGGGAGGGAGGGAAGTGTAATCCTCCTAACCCAACCTAAGTCTGGTGGACCGAGAAAGACTACCCCAGCGGACGATGAAAGACTCATGGCGACACAGCCTCCCATAACAGTCACCATTAAAAACAGCTTCAAGTTGACGTTTCTGCAGGAACTGTGAGAAGGAGGTTACATGAGGCCGGGATACACCACAGGACTCAGGCAATTAAGGAAAGGTTAGATCGCCATCGTACTACTAGCCTCCAGTTTACCGGCAATACGAGGGTGAAGACAGACTTTTGGGGTCAGGTGATCTTAGATGAGATGACCTTAGCATCCACCACCCAGGGTCCTCTCCACTGTGGCGGCCAAACACCAGGTTATCAACGTCACAACATCAACAAGGTGGCAAGAAGCGAATCATGTGACAGTCAATGTTTGGGGCTTGTTAAACACAGACAGCATCATGGGTGAACTAACTCAGATTAAAGGAAGATTTAGCTCTGAAAAGTATTTGGATATTTTGGAATGTGGTGATCTCAGTCACTGTCTATGCTTTACTATATCCAGAGTTAATAATATTCAAGGAGGTGTGAATAATGATATCCTATTCCTCTTAATTATGGTCTATAAGGATATAATATGTATTTGTATTTATAAATTCCTGATTATAACTACAGTATTACCCCGCTTTACACGGTTTCACTTTCCGCGATTTCTCATTTACGCGGTACCTCGCCAGAACCGGACTTTCACTTTCCGCAGTGCATCTACTCATATACGTGGTGAAGTATATATATTTTTTTATTTAGCTCATAAAATTCATACAAATTACCCAGCCAGAATATAATTTACATTGTTGGAATTCTTACAATATGATGATCATTTTGAATATAAACATCATGGATTTTGCATTAGACATACAAATTTTAGATCTAATGTAATAATTTGGTTTACACAAAGCAAATATTTTATCTTTTGTGCAAAATATATGAAGTTTACATTCAAAATATTCCCTGACCTGCAAGGAATCCAGAAATGTCAATTATATTATCCTAACTTTAGTCTGAGGTATTATTTATTACCAAACGTTAAAATCTAGTGTTTTCACCCAAACATTTCTCAGAGAGGTAGGAGCTAGTGAGCTGGGAAGAGGGAGGGGGAGGGTAGATTTGAGTCCATTATTTGAATGGACATTAACCTGACGACTGTATTTCTCTTAAATATTAATTGTGTGTGCATACGATCATAAAATTAAGATGTTATTTTTAATACAACATAGGTATTGTGTCGGAAAAAGTGGAGTTTGGGGGTCGGGCCAATCTCTATTGGAATTAATCCCATATGTTCTGTTGTTCACTTTACGCGGTACCCCGTGGGTTCAATTAACCGCGTAAATCGGGGTACTACTGTATGTAAAGTACTTGAGAGTATTATCAGAGATGCTGCGATGGAACATCTAATACGAAACAACCTTGTAAAGGATTGCCATCACGGTTTTATGCAGGGGCGCTCCTGCTTAACACAATTGCTCAAGGTATTGGATATTTGGACCCATATTCTGGAACAGGCTGGTAATATAGACAATATTTACATAGATTTTGCCAAGGCTTTCGACAGTGTACCCCACGAAAGGCTAACAATCAAACTGGAAGGGTACGGAATTCGGGGAAATGTCCTAGCGTGGATAGAAGATTTTCTACATGACCCCAAGCAGTGTATTGGGCCTGTTGTTGTTTGTTTCATAAATGACATGCCTGACGTTGTACACTCCTCCATAAGCAATTAAAATTCTCCAATAAGTATGAGTGTACAAAACACAGTATCACAGACCTGACATTGCAGCACAAAATAAGTTGAAAGAGTCTATTTGTTTTCACAAGAAAAGAAAAGAAAAAATCATAAATGTTTGAAAAATGAAAAAATATTTAATTTTCTCCATTTAGTGCAAAAAAATAGTTAACAGAGAGAGAAGGTGAGAGACAAGGTGAGAGAGAGAGAGAAGGTTAGAGAGGTGAGAGAGAGGTTAGAGAGAAGGTGAGAGAGAAGCATTCTCTAAGTTACATAAATTGGCTTTTAAATTCCTTTTTTATTGTTTAATTTTATCTTTTATTTAGATTTTATTTGCATTAAGAAATTAAAAATACTCTATTTTATGATATTTTAAACCTTTTATATTTTTGGATCACCTGAAGAGTTTCCACCAAGACGTGTGGAATGCTATCATTATTCTTCACTACACCACAGTCATCATTGTACTCTAATTGGAATTTGTTTTTTTCAAGTAAAACAATTTAAAAAATAATATTCGTGTGAATATAATCAAATAAATCAGTACTTGTTCCATAAAATGTAATAAAGAACAAAGAAAACAATTAAACAAAAACAAAATTTTATTAATGTTTTACAATTTATTATATTTGGGTTGACGCGACTGATCATCAATTGTATCAGTAATGGTCGTGGAACCGCGGTGCCTGACGACTGCGGCATCGTAGCTCTGAGCAGTTGTGACAGAGGCCTTGGAATCGCGGCTCTTCGCGGAACCGCCGCTCTTCATAGAACCGCTCGTCACGGCGCTTGTGGAACGCTCTTCTGTGGAACCGCTCTCGTGGCGCCTGTGGAACTGTTGCTCCTCGTGGCGCCTGTGGAACTGTTGCTCCTCGTGGCGCCTGTGGAACTGTTGCTCCTCGTGGCGCCTGTGGTCCTCGTGGCGCCTGTGAGGTTCCCGGCAGGGTGTAGCTGGTGGTAGCATGTGGGTTATGGTCTGTGGTCTGGAGGACACCATCTCCAAATTAACAGAGATGATGAACTGATCAGGGACCCAAATCACAGCCTTAGGTGGGTACTCCTCAGCGTCCATGGTGGGGTCGTATTCAAGGATCACCCTGGGGTTAAGCCACTCCAGGTGATTATTGGGTATGAACACCAATAAGGCATCTTGACCCTTACCTTCAACAATTGCAAAGCGCATGATGGTGATGGTTGGTTTCTTTGTAATGTCTGGTGAGATCAATTTCAAAATTCCGGACTTGGTTCAGTTTTAAACTAATATGGTTGGAATTTTACAATATTTTAATTAATATTGAGGACATGAAGTACTAGTGTAGTGAAGATGTACTAGTGTAGTGAAGATGTACGAGTGTAGTGAAGATGTACTAGTGTAGTGAACATGTACTAGTGCAGTGAAGATGTACTAGTGTAGTGAACATGTACTAGTGTTGTAGTGAAGATGTACTAGTGTTGTAGTGAAGATGTACTAGTGTAGTGAACATATACTAGTGTAGTGAAGAAGTACTAGTGTTGTAGTGAAGATGTACGAGTGTAGTGAAGATGTACTAGTGTTGTAGTGAACATGTACTAGTGTAGTGAAGATGTACTAGTGTAGTGAACATGTACTAGTGTTGTAGTGAAGATGTACGAGTGTAGTGAAGATGTACTAGTGTAGTGACGATGTACTAGTGCAGTGAACATGTAATAGTGTTGTAGTGAAGATGTACGAGTGTAGTGAAGATGTACTAGTGTAGTGAACATGTACTAGTGTAGTGAAGATGTACTAGTGTTGTAGTGAAGATGTACGAGTGTAGTGAAGATGTACTAGTGTTGCAGTGAACATGTACTAGTGTAGTGAAGATGTACTAGTGTTGTAGTGAAGATGTACGAGTGTAGTGAAGATGTACTAGTGTTGTAGTGAAGATGTACGAGTGTAGTGAAGATACACTAGTGTAGTGAACATGTACTAGTGTAGTGAAGATGTACTAGTGTTGTAGTGAAGATGTACGAGTGTAGTGAAGATGTACTAGTATTGTAGTGAACATGTACTAGTGTAGTGAACATGTACTAGTGTAGTGAAGATGTACTAGTGTTGTAGTGAACATGAAATAGTGTAGTGAAGATGTACTAGTGTAGTGAAGATGTACTAATGTAGTGAAGATGTACTAGTGTTGTAGTGAAGATGTACTAGTTTAGTGAAGATGTACTAGTGTTGTAGTGAAGATGTACTAGTGTAGTGAAGATGTACTAGTGTTGTAGTGAACATGAAATAGTGTAGTGAAGATGTACTATTGTGGTAGTGAAGATGTACTAGTGTAGTGAAGATGTACTAGTGTAGTGAAGATGTACTAGTGTAGTGAAGATGTACTAGTGTAGTGAAGATGTACTAGTGTTGTAGTGAACATGTACTAGTGTAGTGAACATGTACTAGTGTAGTGAAGATGTACTAGTGTTGTAGTGAAGATGTACTAGTGTCGTGAAGATGTACTATTGTTTTAGTGAAGATGTACTAGTGTAGTGAAGATGTACTAGTGTAGTGAAGATGTACTAGTGTAGTGAAGATGTACTAGTGTAGTGAAGATGTACTAGTGTAGTGAAACTGTACTAGTGTTGTAGTGAAGATGTACGAGTATAGTGAAGATGTACTAGTGTTGTAGTGAAGATGTACGAGTGTAGTGAAGATGTACTAGTGTAGTGAACATGTACTAGTGAAGTGAAGATGTACTAGTGTTGTAGTGAAGATGTACGAGTGTAGTGAAGATGTACTAGTGTTGTAGTGAACATGTACTAGTGTAGTGAACATGTACTAATGTAGTGAAGATGTACTAGTGTTGTAGTGAACATGAAATAGTGTAGTGAAGATGTACTAGTGTAGTGAAGATGTACTAATGTAGTGAAGATGTACTAGTATTGTAGTGAAGATGTACTAGTTTAGTGTAGATGTACTAGTGTTGTAGTGAAGATGCACTAGTGTAGTGAAGATGTACTAGTGTTGTAGTGAACATGAAATAGTGTAGTGAAGATGTACTATTGTTGTAGTGAAGATGTACTAGTGTAGTGAAGATGTACTAGTGTAGTGAAGATGTACTAGTGTTGTAGTGAAGATGTACTAGTGTCGTGAAGATGTACTAGTGTTGTAGTGAACATGTACTAGTGTAGTGAACATGTACCAATGTTGTAGTGAACATGAAATAGTGTAGTGAAGATGTACTATTGTTGTAGTGAACATGTACTAGTGTAGTGAAGATGTGCTAGTGTAGTGAAGATGTACTAATGTTGTAGTGAACATGAAATAGTGTAGTGAAGATGTACTATTGTTGTAGTGAAGATGTACTAGTGTAGTGAAGATGTACTAGTGTAGTGAAGATGTACTAGTGTGGTGAAGATGTACTAGTGTAGTGAAGATGTACTAGTGTAGTGAAGATGTACTAGTGTAGTGAAGATGTACTAGTGTAGTGAAGATGTACTAGTGTAGTGAAGCTGTACTAGTGTAGTGAGGGCGCTCTCCTACGCCTCCCTGGTTGGACACGAACTGTTATGGCTGACGGAAGAGCTTCAGCGAGCAGGTCGCTTATTAATTTCCTGAATTGGGTGGTGGATACAGCAGACACAGCAATGTAGCCCAGGGTACTGCAGGAGGACTGTTGTCGGATTTGGAGCTGTCCAGCAGCAGTGAATGTGAAGAACAAGAGCCGTTTAAAGTTGTTAATACGAAAAGAAGAATAAAAGACGGAATAGAGAAGGTACAAGTAGTGAAGATAATATTTCCCTCTTGGTGGATAAGAGAAAGAAAATTGATGGTGTGAGTCATTCTTCAACCATGATCAGTACGAGTTTAAACCCCATTGATGCTGTAGACTGCAGCAACTCATCAAGGAGGCCACGGATTTTCATGATGAGGTAAAGTGGTCAGTTAGACTCGCTAAGTGCCATCAAGTGCTCTTTAAAGAAGGTAAACATATTCCTTATATAACTATGAAGGATGAGGCAGCAGTTAGATATTTAACTACAGAAGGATTTGAGAATGTAGTGATGGAAAAGCCTGTGGAGTCCATTGGGAAATGTATGAAGATCATTCTTTTTGATTATCCTGTTTACCTCGACCCCGTGGATGTGTTGGCTGACGATAGATTTTTTGGGGCCAAGAGACGTGTAATTAAATTTGATGGAGAACTAGTACCTATGCCACAGCTAATTGCGCTAATCAAAGGTCCAGCGCCAGAGAAGGTCTTTGTGAGATGTGTGGGATATAAACGGGTTGCTGTCTACAACGAATCTCCAGTAATATGTTATAAGTGTTACAAGTGGGGGCATATGGCGTGGAAATGCCATAATGATTTTCGGTGTAGATTCTGTGGAAAAATGCTTGAATCTAAGGTATGTGGAGATAAAATGAAGGCAAAGAAGAAAATTACACCAAAATGCTGTAATTGCAGGGGGGGGGGGGGTTCACAATGCCAGCTCGTGGGTGTGTCCTAAAAAACCGAAAGTTCAGCAATTGCAATCACGAGCTCAGTCCACTAATGAAGAGGATAAAGGTGATGCTGTAAGGAGCGATGTTGCAGGGACACCAAGTGCTGTAAATGTGTGGGAAAAGCGTATGGAAACACGAAATGCAGCAGCACAGAAGGACATAGGTAACGGGGACAATAACCTTACAGCCCCTAACATTCTAGTAGAACGCTGTAAGGAGATTGGTGAGCTCAAACAAGCAGTATTGGATATCAAGAAATGCTTGGTGAATCTTGTGCCATATAGTGATGTTGCTCTTGTTAATAAAGATAGTTCAAAAGAAAATGAAACATTAGTAGAGATGGAATCAAATATTGTGGATAGCAATCTAGAGCAAAATAGTAATCATAGTGAGTTAGGAAATAGAGTTGGTTCGGTTTCTAAAGAGAATGTTGTAAACAAGGAAATGCTTGGTGACCTGACGAACATTCTTGACTCTGTTTTGGAATAAATGGAAAATACAAGGAACGACGTCAAAAAGAATGTTCTTATTTCGGTGAAGAATATGAGGGGGGGAAATTTATTCTAATGTATCATAATGTCAGCTTAATTTCCTGGAATGTTAATAGTTTGAAAAAAAGGCTAACGGATCTTCATGCATATGTTCATTCTAGTAGTATTGATGTCATAGCTTTGCAAGAGGTTGAGACAAATGGAATATCATTGCAACTAAGAGGTTATCAAAGTTTTGAATTACCAGCTGATCTGACTAAATTGTAGAGGTGTGACGACTTATATCAAAGATGACATTCCAGCATCACTTCATTCCGCTCAAAAAATAAACGGTACCGAGTATTTGTGTGTTAGTATTACGCTTCAAGATGCTACACTGTTCACTATTAATGCTTATGTGCATGCGGATTCATTGATGATCTGCCGGACATTATTTTTGCTGATGATTGTTTACTAATTGGTGATTTGAACGCTAGGCACATCAATCTTGGCAGTAGAGGTTCTCAAAATCACAATGGAATGGTTCTGAAAAATATCTTAGACTCTATAGAAGATGCTAGGGTCCTTGGAGCTGGTGAGCCGACACATGTTAAAGGGGTAGACTTGATTATGCAATACTTTTTAATATGTTAGATGTTCAAGCAAATTTGGATATTGTGGATACGCTTTTGAGTGATCACTTTGCAATTAAAGTGAAGCTTCATTTGAACACAAATTTTTATGTTAACAATAG
>NW_024738532.1:0-17373 GCF_018991925.1 Homarus americanus
GGCGATAGACAGTACAGGCGGCGATAGACAGTACAGGCGGCGATAGACAGTACAGGCGGCGATCGACAGTACAGGCGACGATAGACAGTACAGGCGGCGATAGAAAGGACAGGTAACGATAGAAAGGACAGGTGACGATAGACAGAACGTCAACGATAGACAGAACGTCGACGATAGACAGAACGTCGACAATAGACAGAACGTCGACAATAGACAGAACGTCGACAATAGACAGAACGTCGACAATAGACAGAACGTCGACAATAGACAGAACGTCGACAATAGACAGAACGTCGAACAATAGACAGAACGTCAACAATAGACAGAACGTCAACAATAGACAGAACGTCAACAATAGACAGAACGTCAACAATAGACAGAACGTCAACAATAGACAGAACGTCAACAATAGACAGAACGTCAACAATAGACAGAACGTCAACAATAGACAGAACGTCAACAATAGACAGAACGTCAACAATAGACAGAACGTCAACAATAGACAGAACGTCAACAATAGACAGAACGTCAACAATAGACAGAACGTCAACAATAGACAGAACGTCAACAATAGACAGAACGTCAACAATAGACAGAACGTCAACAATAGACAGAACGTCAACAATAGACAGAACGTCAACAATAGACAGAACATCAACAATAGACAGAACATCAACAATAGACAGAACATCAACAATAGACAGAACATCAACAATAGACAGAACGTCAACAATAGACAGAACAACAATAGACAGAACATCAACAATAGACAGAACATCAACAATAGACAGAACATCAACAATAGACAAACAATAGACAGAACGTCAACAATAGACAGAACATCAACAATAGACAGAACGTCAACAATAGACCAGAACGTCAACAATAGACAGAACATCAACAATAGACAGAACATCAACAATAGACAGAACATCAACAAAACATCAACAATAGACAGAACATCAACAATAGACAGAACATCAACAATAGACAGAACATCAATAATAGACAGAACATCAACAATAGACAGAACATCAACAATAGACAGAACATCAATAATAGACAGAACATCAACAATAGACAGAACATCAACAATAGACAGAACATCAACAATAGACAGAACATCAACAATAGACAGAACATCAACAATAGACAGAACATCAACAATAGACAGAACATCAACAATAGACAGAACGTCAACAATAGACAGAACGTCAACAATAGACAGAACATCAACAATAGACAGAACATCAACAATAGACAGAACATCAACAATAGACAGACAAACACAATTTCCTGGAATAACAGACGTGGGTTTGGGTCTGGGGGTGGGGGGGGGGAGATGAACCTTTTATATGCCTGCTTCGGTAAGTGGCTTTGTGGAGACCAGCCATTACAGGTCACAACACAGCAGTATGTACGACTCTGTTATACCAAGAGCTTTAACATTTATGAACTAAAATTATGGGAATATTATGAAAAAACCTGACCTGACCCGCCCTAACCTAACCACATCAAACCTAAACTTGTTGGAATATTATGAAAAATCCTAACCTAACCAAACCTAAACTTGTTGGAGTATTATGAAAAACCTGACCTGACCTAACCTAACTTAATCTAACCTAAGCTAACATAAACCTAACCTAACCCGAAGACCAAGTCATCTACAAACAACGTATTATTGTATGCATGGTGAAGGAAAACAAAGAGACAGTGTTTACATAAATTACAATTACTAAAGAGACTACATCGAATTACCTTCAGTTTATTTCCTCACCGTACCTCAATGTAACAAAAGTAACAAAAATAACAAAAGTAACAAACAAAAATAACAAAAGTAACAAACAAGAGTAACTGAAATAACAAAAATAACAAAAGCAACAAAAAGTAACAGCAACAACGAGGAGACGTAACTATGCCAAGAAACTAAAACAATGAACAACAACATGAATTAACCAACCCATGTCTCTTGCTGCCCTCCTACCTGCCTGATCTCCTACCTGTCTTATCTCCTACCTGCCTGATCTCCTACCTGTCTGATCTCCTACCTGTCTGATCTCCTACCTGTCTGATCTCCTACCTGCCTGCTGATGAGGCCAATATACCTCCCAGACCGTAATTAATTAAGCTAAATACCTGAGCATCCTCTACCTGGCGTCTGAACCTAATAGATATATATATAAATACTCAATATAAACAAGAATTCGTCATTAGTGATGTGGGAATACCTAGAATATTAGGGACTATTTCTGTAATGCTCAGGAGTTATGTATAATTTTGTGTAATATTTATAAAGATTCTCCATTAAATTAAGTAAAATACGTGAAATCATTCAGGTTTTTTTGGTGATACACGAAGGATTTATCTGATTATGGTATTTCTTAAATATCATCACTGGCTCATTGGGCCCAGGGAGAGAGGTCAAGTGTTGTTAGGTCACATTAAGAGGTTACCCATAGCTCTGGTTGTGGGTATTGATGGTTGTTAATGAACGAGTTTGAAGAGAAATAACCAATATAATGTCTAAAAAAAATCGAGGAAGAGCAAGTTGAAGAATGTTGGTAAGGAATAAAAATGGTAAAAAAAATTAAATATTTAGGAATGAAAGTATAATGATAAGAGATCAAAACAATCATTATATTAGAGTGACGCCCTAACCTTTATAATGACAAAATTTCACTTATACCAAACCATGAAAAAAATATGACAAAGCTAGCTAAAAAAAAGGGGGGGGGGATAAAAACACAAAATCATTAAATCTTAAAAACAAAATCTGATTGAAAGTAGAAAAAACACACAGGCACAATACACTTTCCGCCTTATTACATAGAGGAACTTGTTACCATCCTCATTGTTATTCCTGCACGAGCCTGGTGTTATGGATCGTCTCTCAGGACACACCACTAGAAATTAGATTGCAGGTGTCCAGACTTGAGTGAGTGGGAGTGGGGGGTGGAGTGGGGTGGGGTGGGGTGGGGTGGAGTGGAGTGGGGTGGAGTGGAGTGGGGTAGGAGGATGAATATGGATAATAAAGTTACCATATAAAAGATGTATTAGTCATGTATATTTTCAAGATAACATGTATTAAACGTGTATATTATCAAGAACAGTTTCCAGGAAATATATAGTGACCTTCATTAAGAGAGAAGTGAATTATACAAAAAATGAATAAAGTGATGATGAAAAATTAATCTTTTTTTTTTCATATCAATATATAATAAACTTTTGTATTCGACAGTAAAACACATGGGTGATTAATTTATATTATTTATGTAATATTTGGTAACAGGGGGTGGCCTTGATGCTCTCAGTAGCGACGGTGATTGAGTTTTGAAATTTGCATGTGCTTAAATAACACTACTGAAAATAATTAACTGCATAGGTAAAATTCAACAGGTGATCATGAGTTAATTACTTTTAGGTCAACAGGTGACATAATTTGTTTACTTTTAGCTCAACTGGTGACATAATTAGTTCACTTTCAGTTCAACAGGTGACATAACTAGTTCACTTTCAGTTCAACAGGTGGCATAACTAGTTCAGATTTAGCTCAACAGGTAACGTTGCTAGTTTACTTTCAACTCAACAGGTAACATAACTAGTTCACTTTCAGTTCTACAGGTAACATTACTAACTCACTTTCAGCTCAACAGGTAACATAACTAGTTCACTTTCAGCTCAACGGGTAACATAACTAGTTCACTTTCAGTTCAACAGGAAACATAACTAGTTCACTTTCAGCTCAACAGGTGACATAACTTGTTCACTTTCAGCTCAACAGTTGACATAATTAGTTCACTTTCAGTTCAACAGGTAACATAACTAGTTCACTTTCAGTTCTACAGGTAACATTACTAACTCACTTTCAGCTCAACAGGTAACATAACTAGTTCACTTTCAGCTCAACAGGTAACATAACTAGTTCACTTTCAGTTCTACAGGTAACATTACTAACTCACTTTCAGCTCAACAGGTAACATAACTAGTTCACTTTCACTTCTACAGGTAACATTACTAACTCACTTTCAGCTCAACAGGTAACATAACTAGTTCACTTTCACTTCTACAGGTAACATTACTAACTCACTTTCATCTCAACAGGTAACATAACCAGCTCACTTTCACCATAACAAACAACAAGAATAATTCACATTCAACTCAAATTATTTCTGACACTATTCTTAACTCCTCAGTACCCCCTCGACACCCTTCTGACACATTTCAAAACACACACAACACATTCCATCTTTCACCAAGTCTAACTCTTCACTTCACTATTATCGTAAACTTTCTCTATTCCGTCATTCATCATCAGCTGTTAATGTATATGTACAATCTCTGTGTATTGTATGGTAGTCTTGGACCTTTATCAAGACTTCCTATGTCTTTAGACTTTAAACTGTGAAGCCTGTGGAATAATCCTTGAATATTTTGATAATTTATATTTATTTTCTTGGTGTTATGGTGAAGTACTATGCTTCAATAATTCAGGTGTTTAGTCTAGGTTTGTTAATACACTAGTTAAGAACAGGTAGAAGTTATATCTCTATTTAGTCTAATCCTGGAATTTAAATCAACATTCACTAATATCACTATAATCGTGATTAGTGTTTCGAGTATATAATTATTCCTACTAATTATGTGTTAAAATATACATTAGTTTATTATTATTCTAAATGTATGTATATGATATCTACTTTAATTTCAATTAGGAAACAAAGAGTCAGCATAAATGGATTAAAGTCAGACTGGGGTGCGGTCAAAAGCGGAGTTCCCCAGGGATCTGTATTAGGCCCTCTGCTGCTTGTTATATTCATTAATGATCTTGATTTAGGCATAACTAGTAGGATTAGTAAATTTGCAGATGATACCAAAATGGGGAGAGTGATAAATTCAGACAGTGACTTTGAACACCTTCAAAGAGATCTAGATACCTTACATGAGTGGTCAGTAGACTGGCAAATGAATTTTAATACTGATAAATACAAGGTACTACAGATAGGGAAGACGAATACAAACGTTAAGTATAAACTAGGTAACACGGAAATAGAAAACTCAGTTTGTGAAAAAGATCTAGGTGTATTTGTTAGCAACGACTTGAAACCTAGAAAACAATGTATTAGCGTTCGCAACAAGGCAAACAGGATGGACATAGATTCTTTGGAGAGAGTACAAAGAAGAATGACAAAAATGATCCATAATATTAGAAACCTTCCATATGAAGAAAGACTGAAAAGCTTAGGCTTACACTCATTAGAGAGGCGTAGAGTTAGGGGAGATATGATAGAGGTGTTCAAGTGGGTAAGTGGGATTAACAAGGGAAAAAGGGAAGATGTTCTGAAGCTCAGTAATAACGAAATAACTAGAACAAATGGCTTTAAATTAGATACATTCCGATTCAGAAAGGATATAGGCAAACACTGGTTTGGTAATAGAGTTGTGGATATGTGGAATAGGCTACCGAGTGCTATAGTAGGATCGGGGACGCTAGGGAGCTTCAAGACGAAGTTGGATAGGCACATGGAAGTGCTGGGATGGGTGTGAAAGGGATCTGCCCTGTATGGGCCAGTCGGCCTCCTGCAGTATCCCACTTTCTTATGTTCTTATGTTATGTAATATTCCTGGACATACATCCCCCCCCCTCAACCTTGATTAATATTACAGCATTATCTCACATTATTATCTCATGCTCATTCAATGCTCCACACATCCCCCCAACTCATTTATTTATGTCTTGTATTCATTGCATAACCAGATCTCCCTCCTCCCTTCCTTTAAGCTATTCATCATTCATAAGCTGTGGCTCAGAGCACAATCATCCCATTGACTAAGATGATCTCCTCTTACTTGAAGACGTATAAATGCAGGCCAAGAGCTCCTTCAAGAGGGTTTCTATTAACGCCTCTCTGTCCTCTTAGAAGTCTTTGTCACCTCAGGCTGGGAATACTTACCCAAGACCCCCACACCTCTTCTTCTGTATGACCTGACTGCCAAAGCCAATAGTAATTAAGAATACTTCTTCTTTTTTTACGTTCATTCGTTATCGATTCATATTTCTGATTATTTGTGATTTTCATTTTCCAGGATTACAATGGGAGCTGTGGGCCAACTTATATCATTTATAGGTTCTAGTATCTATAACTCTGGTGATGTAGATGATCTAGCCACGACTTGTTCTTCATTTATTCGTAATTATTTTAAACTTATTACTATTTTCCTAAAAGTCAGAGGTTAATTTAATGAATCTATTCTTCGCCGAGTTCCTCAGTCTTTTCTCTCTCTCTCTCATCACCCCCCCCCCCCAATAATGTTCTATTTCCCGGTAATAATTATTTTTCCATCGAATTAAAACTTACAACTTCACGGGTATCTGATCTACTCTAAGAACATAAGAACATAAGAAAGTGGGATACTGCAGGAGGCCGACTGGCCCATACAGGGCAGATCCCTTTCACACCCATCCCAGCACTTCCATGTGCCTATCCAACTTCGTCTTGAAGCTCCCTAGCGTCCCCGATCCTACTATAGCACTCGGTAGCCTATTCCACATATCCACAACTCTATTACCAAACCAGTGCTTGCCTATATCCTTTCTGAATCGGAATTTATCTAATTTAAAGCCATTTGTTCTAGTTATTTCGTTATTACTGAGCTTCAGAACATCTTCCATTTTACCCTTGTTAATCCCACTTACCCACTTGTACACCTCTATCATATCTCGACTACACCTTTGTCTTACCAGGAGTCTTATCACCACACTGGACAACCCTGAGTTCCCGTAAGACAAGTGTTATGGTAAGGCTTTAGCTAGAATAGTCGCTAAGATGTGACTAGTAGCAGAGGTTCATGTGTTTAGGTGGTAACACTGGCTTTAGTCGGGTCCTATCTTATGTATGTCGCTTCACCTGTCTTCCTCACCTGACAACTTCACCTGTCTTCCTCACCTGACAACTTCACCTGTCTTCCTCACCTGACAACTTCACCTGTCTTCGTCACCTGACAACTTCACCTGTCTTCCTCACCTGACACATCTTAGGTCTAGTAGTAGGTATTATTTAACATCTTGATGCTCTTGGTAACACATTGATGGAGGAGAGAGAGAGAGAGAGAGAGAGAGAGAGAGAGAGATAATTCGAATATGTATTAAATATATAAGATAAAAATATATATAAGAGAGCAAAATATACATAAACAAAGTCACACACACACCATCCTTCTCACCCCTCACACACACACACACACACACACACCATCCTTCTCACCCCTCACACACGCACACCCCCCCACACACACTTCAAAATCAATAACAAGATCATCAGTAGACAACAGGGTAAGTTTAACGAGTCCAGAGAAGATCTAAATTTGAAGCGAAGGTTTGCCAGGTCAAGTTTACCTCTGAAAGACGTAGTGACGGTGACCTAACGCTCCTCTGAATCACCTTCGTTAGGGGGAAGTTTGTCAAGGCTAGTTAGGTTAGGTCAGGTTAAGTTAGGTTTTGGTCAGGTTAAGTTAGGTTAGATCAGGTTAGGTTAAACTAAGTTAAATTAGGTTAAGTTAGGTTAGGTGACACTGTTTATGGGTGGTAGTGAAGCTCATCTCGTAGGAATTTTAATATGAAGACCTTTTGTAACTGCGTCGGCTATCTCTTTGAATGCTAATCCTGACTGACTAACTGACTGACTTGACTGACTGACTGACTGACTAACTTCACTGACTTCATTGACTGACTGACTGGCTTGACTGACTGACCGAGAGTACATCATGGGTCGTAATGCTCGTAGTGATTGGAGATATTGAGAGAGAGAGAGAGAGAGAGAGAGAGAGAGAGGAAGTAAAAGAAAGAGAAAATTAAATAAAAAAATAAAAAAGAAGGATAAAAGAAAAATAAGGGAGAGAGATATAGAGATAAAATAGAAACATAAAAAAAGGAAAAGAAAGAGTTAGAGAGAGAAATTAAATGAAATCTTTCCCTGGAACATGAAAAATTAATGATAATATAATCTTTCACCTTCTTTTTCTCTCTCTCTCTGTCTCTCTACAATATATCTGTCCAATAGAGAGAACAATAAGTCTCCATTAATCTTTGAAACATCATCAATTTCTCACAGGTTTTAAAGTGATCGCAGAACGAGACAAATTGTACCGACCTTCAGACGATCCAGGAGTCAAGATAAACACTTCGTATATATGTACTGTATATTCAGAGGTCAGGCAGACAATGTTCCTTTTGTAATTTCAATACATTTTTATTTTATTTATTTTCTATCATTATTTGTTTTATTTAAATCAGCGAATCAGTCAGTTAGTTAGTTAGTCTCTCTCTCTCTCTCTCTCTCTCTCTCTCTCTCTCTCTCTCTCTCTCTCTCTCATTACCATACATCCCTCATCCCCTCCACCCCACCCCTACCATAAACACCTCACTTACCCCCACACCCCCACCCCTCACCCCTCAATGCTCCTCACGTCTCACCCTTCCAGCACAATCTAGTGGAGGGTGAGAGATGGAGTCATTTAGAACGAAGGATCAGAAGCTTTGAGAGGATTCTACCTAAGTTACCCCCAAAACGTCAACATCATTCCTCAAGTTCTTCACCCAAGGAACTTTTTTTTTGGGTGGGGGTATTTGAGAATGGAAAGTTTTAGTTAATACCCGTTATATGTTAGTGACAGAGAGCTTTTAACCTATAACAAGTTCAGTAGGGTTCATTCATCTGATTGTTCATTCATTCATTCATTCATTCATTCAGACAGACAAGAATTCACCTGAGACACCTGAGGATAAAGGGTTATAATATGAATCTATAGGTAAATGAGTGACCGGGAATTCACTACGGGAAGGAACATAGTCTCTCTCTCTCTCTCTCTCTCTCTCTCTCTCTCTCTCTCTTTCTCTCTCTCTGACACCAACCGACGGCCCACAAAACGTCGGAATTTATATGCAAATCACACAGGTCGCTCAACACGGAAACAAGGGGGGAGAGAGAGAGAGAGAGGGGGGGGGGAAGGGAGGGAACACGTACCTCCTGCAGCCCTCCCCTTCCCCCTCCATCTCTACCACTACCCCAGCCTCTATTTCCCCGAACGTATATACACGATTTTTTCATTGATTTTTGAGCACAACACACTTGAACATACACACTTGAAAAAACCCCGACTAAAAACGACTAAAATACCTTAATTGTGTTAAATAAAATACCTGTGTGGAAATTACCCGTTAAAAGAGACACTGTGGTGAATCAGAAGACTAATGAGATATAATTACCATCATTAAAACACAATACTTACAGACCTAATGACCCACAGTAACCAATTAAGATACGATAGACAGAATATAACGTATATTTTGAATGATGTAATTTCTGTTGATTATATTTGGTGATGTATATAATAATTTATTTGTCAGTGGCCCAAGGTTAAAAATGCTTTGAAAACCTTTGATCTAGATGTATGATAGTTATTTATTGGAGTCTCCCTTATTTTTGACCTGACCTAACTAGTCACGTCTTAAGCTCCTCTCCGTGTGTGTTGGTCTGGGGATTAGTGGATGACATCATTAGGACCTGACCTCATGTTTTTAAGGTCACCCTGTATATTTAAGCCTCTCTCTGTCCATGTAATCAAGTTGCCTCTGAAGATGTCTTGAATAAAGACGAAAGCTAAGGTGCTCCGTTGTTTCCCTTTTCCCGTGTGATTTTATCAAGATTTATCTTATCCACGTTTCCATTGTGGATCTACATGATATATATATATATATATATATATATATATATATATATATATATATATATATATATACAGAGAGAGAGAGAGAGAGAGATAATAATAATTAATTTACAGTAAATAGAATTTATAATAAAAATACACAATTAAAAATAAAATATAATAATAATGATACAGGTAACAACAACAACAATAATAATAATAATAATAAAGTACTATAAATAAATAAAACAAATAAAAAATCGCTAGTGAGAAACAATATATGTATGTTGCCCATCCAAAAAGATTTGGCCGAATTTTGCAAAATAAAAACGGTTTGGCCGATTTGACCATGAGATGGCATGAGTGTTGATCATGAAGCTTATGGTACATCTGACAACCCTGTTCTCAACCCACTTAGTCTTTTCTTCGTAGTTTGACCGCTTGTCCACCTCCTTCGTCGATTTCTTGTCTTCACTCCCATGCAGATTCTTCGCTCTCATCTGACTCAGATCCTTCACTCTCATCTGATTCAGATCCATCGCTCTCATCTGACTTGTACCATCCATCTACATCATCACTGCTAACACTGCTGTCCAAGAATTCGTATTCTAACATTTCCCCATAAAAATCTTCATCACTCTCAGGTGAGACATCATCTTCACTTTCATCCGTGTCATCTAACTCCTTTACCTTTTCATGCTCAGGCGAATCCATCAGCCCTGTTCCATCTAGACAAGGTCGCTTCTCCGCCTCTTCGCCTTCATCTGAGAGGTCTTCAGACCACTTCCACTTGAGGGAGCCAGACAGAATATCAGTCATTTTGAACCTTTTTACCAAAATGTGTCTGGGGTCAGTAGGTATACAACTTCAAATTTGACCAGTTTTTATGAAAAGGTGTTACATTATACAGTACTATGGTTGGAACTTTGTCAATAGAAAACTTCTGTAGTGGAGACAATAGTGGGGATGTGAAGTGATGATAGTGGGGATGTGGGAGATGATGTGTAGATAGTGGGGATGTGGGAGATGATGTGTAGATAGTGGGGATGTGGGAGATGATGTGTAGATAGTGGGGATGTGGGAGATGATGTGTAGATAGTGGGGATGTAGGATGTGAAGTGATGATAGTGGGGATGTGGGAGATGATGTGGCAGATAGTGGGGATGTGGGGAGATGATGTGTAGATGGTGGGGATGTGGGGAGATGATGTGTAGATGGTGGGGATGTGGGGAGATGATGTGTAGATGAGTGGGGATGTGGGAGATGATGTGGAGATGGTGGGGATGTGGAGATGATGTGGAGATAGTGGGGATGTGGGAGATGATGTGGAGATGGTGGTGATGTGGGGATGTAGTGATGATGGTGGGGATGGCAAGGGAATTGATGTGTAGATAGTGGGGATGTGGGAGATGATGTGTAGATAGTGGGATGTGGGAGATGATGTGTAGATAGTGGGGATGTGGGAGATGATGTGTAGATAGTGGGGATGTGGGATGTGAAGTGATGATAGTGGGGATGTGGTAGATGATGTATAGATAGTGGTGATGTGGGAGATGAAGTGTGGATAGTGGGGATGTGGGAGATGATGTGTAGATAGTGGTGATGTAGGATGTGAAGTGATGATAGTGGGGATGTGGGAGATGATGTGTAGATAGTGGGGATGTGGGATGTGAAGTGATGATAGGGATGGGGAGATGAAGTGTGTGGATAGTGGGGATGGGGAGATGATGTAGATAGGGGATGTAGGGATGTAAAGGGGGACAGGTGGGGGATGGGGAGATGACAGATAGTGGGGAAGGGAGACATGTAGATAGTGTGGATGTGGGAGATGAAGTGATGATAGTGGGGATGTGGGAGATGATGTGTAGATAGTGGGGATGTGGGATGTGAAGTGATGATAGTGGGGATGTGGTAGATGATGTATAGATAGTGGTGATGTGGGAGATGAAGTGTGGATAGTGGGGATGTGGGAGATGATGTGTAGATAGTGGTGATGTAGGATGTGAAGTGATGATAGTGGGGATGTGGGAGATGATGTGTAGATAGTGGGGATGTGGGATGTGAAGTGATGATAGTGGGGATGTGGGAGATGATGTGTAGATAGTGGGGATGTGGGAGATGATGTGTAGATAGTGGGGATGTGGGAGATGATGTGTAGATAGTGGGGATGTGGGATGTGAAGTGATGATAGTGGGGATGTGGGAGATGATGTGTGGATAGTGGGGATGTAGATAGTGTATTTATAGTGAAGATTTCAACAGTGTGTGGATAGTGAGGATGTTGTTAAGGTGAGGATAGTGAAGATGTCGAGAGTGTGTGGATAGTAGAAATAATAGTGTGTGGAATAGTAAAGATATTGATAGTGTGAGGATAGTGAAGATAATAGTGTTAGGATAGTGAAGATAATAGTGTAAGAATAATGAAGATGTTGCTATAGTTTGGATAGTGATGGTGTTGATCATGAAGGTATAGTGGATGGAGGCAGATTTAGCAGAATAAGAGTCCACAATCCACCACCAATACCAAAATACATCAAAAAATGATTAAATTCAATACAAAAATAAAAAGAACTGTATAGCCATTAAATAATAGACGTGGCTGTAACTTGTAAGGCAAAAGTACAGTCGTTGACGTAGGTGCTGTAGTAGAGTGCTGACTTGTAGGGTCTTAGAAGGAGTGGAGAAGAACAAATGGTGAGTGGAGTGTGAAAGACTATAGGTTAGGTGAGGTTTAGACAGTGGCAGTGGAGGGAGTTTGTACCACACGGGTAGTCTAGCGGCTAGAGGTATATATATATAGAAGAATATTTCAATCCAGCATGGAGAGCACTTACCATCAATATCCCCACTTCTCATAAGATAAAGAAACCTGGAACTATTTAACCATTTTTTCTTCAACTAATTCACAAGCTTCCATTTCTGTCTATTAAAATTATCCAGTGATGAAAACATTAAGCCTTTATTCCACCTCGATGCTCCACACACGTTCAGGGGCCTGGGGCACGGGGGGGGGGTCTTGTTAGCAGTTCAGGAGCGTCATTTAACCATCAAATTGCATTACACGAGGAGGACAAACACATACCAGGCAGCGAACTAGGTTTTGTACACATTAGTCCAGGATTCAGAGGTTTAAAGTCTTTGTCTGTCTGTCTGTCTGTCTACTTGTCTTTCTGTCTGACTGTCTACTTGTCTGTCTGTCTACTTGTCTGTCTGTGTCTACTTGTCTGTCTGTGTCTACTTGTCTGTCTACTTTTCTGTCTGTCTGTCTACTTGTCTGGCTGTCTGTCTACTTTTCTGTCTGTCTATCTACTTGTCTGTCTGTCTGTCTACTTTTCTGTCTGTCTATCTACTTGTCTGTCTGTCTGTCTACTTTTCTGTCTGTCTGTCTACTTGTCTGGCTGTCTGTCTACTTGTCTGTCTACTTTTCTGTCTGTCTATCTACTTGTCTGTCTGTCTGTCTACTTGTCTGGCTGTCTGTCTGCCTGTCTAATTGTGTGCCTGTCTGTCTATTTGTCTGTTTGCCTATTTGTCTGTCTGTCCACCTGTCTGTCTGTCCACCTGTCTGTCTATTTGTCTGTCAACTTGTCTGTCTGTGTGTCGGTTTTTTTCAATAAATGTTCTTCGTTTTTTCTTTGTATCGTTATGTTATTAATGTGATATAAAGATAAACCTTGTTCACTGAAGCTATACACCAGTCACATATATCACTCAATGCCAGGTATTACCACGTGTTCAGGCAATTGGTGTTCATAATTGTATTTTGTAAAGTTGTTTTACATAGATTTGTTTTGTTGCTGTTGTTGTTAGGTTTATTCAAGTAACTATTGCTTTTGTTTTTTGGGTGGAATTTTGTGGTTTAACATTAGTTTTGATTTTCTTATTAGTCTCTCTCTCTCTCTCTCTCTCTCTCTCTCTCTCTCTCTCTCTCTCTCTCTCTCATCACCACTCCCCCCCCCAATAATGTTCTATTTCCCGGTAATAATCATTTTTCCATCGAATTAAAACTTACAACTTCACGGGTATCTGATCTACTCTAAGTTCTTCACACAATCTCGACTACACCTTAACATAAGAACATAAGAATGGAGGAAACTGCAGTGGCCTATTACTCCATACTGGGCAGTCCCAATACACCAACACTTATTGCTCATATGACATCCAACCTATGTTTGAAGCAATTCAGTATTCGAGTTAATGATGATATTTGGTAACTTGTTCCATTCATCCACTACTCTGTTCCCAAAACCAGTGTTTACCTATTTCACGCCTAAATCTAAATTTGTCTAATTCTAAAACCACAGCTACGAAAGTCTGCTCCTGGCTGATAATTTGAGTACCTTTGTAATGTCCCTTTGTTTAGCCCTGCTTCCACTTATACACACCTCTATCAGGTCGCCCTCGCTCTACGTCTCTCAAGGGAGTGCAAATTAAGATGCTTTAACCTGTCTCTATACTCAAGGTTCCTAATGCCCGGGATTAGTCTTGTCATTCTCCTCTGAATTCTTTCCAAGGATTCTATATCCATTCTGTAATACGGTGACCAGAACTGAACTGCGTAATCCAGGTGTGGTCTCACAAGAGCAAGATACAGTTTTAGGATGATCTCGCTAGTCTTGTAACTAACACTCTTTTGTATGAACCCAAGTACTTTATTAGCCTTGTTACGAGCAAAAACACATCGTTTACTTGGCTTAAGGTTCCTACTTATCATTACTCCTAAATCTCTCTCGCAGTCGGATTTCTCTATGGCATCGTTGTTCATCTGGTATCTGGTTTCCCTGTTTACATCTCCTATACTGAGTACTTTACATTTGTCGACGTTTAATTTCATCTGCCATTTTTCAGACCATTCGAAAAATTTGTTTAGATCTTCCTGTAGTCTTGCCGAGTCCTCGTCAGATTTGATAACACGTCCTATTTTAGTGTCATCAGCAAATTTACTTATGTTGCTGTCTATGCCGATATCTATGTCGTTTATGTATATAATAAATAATAATGGTCCTAGTACTGAGCCTTGGGGAACTCCACTTGTGACGTTGCTCCAATGGGACTTAGTGCCGTTAATGCTCACTCGCTGTTTCCTGTCCTGTAACCATGCCCTAATCCATTTAAGGATGTTACCATTGATGCCATGAGCTTCTACCTTTCTAATTAGTCTTTCGTGGCGGACTCTGTCGAAGGCTTTGCTAAAGTCGAGATATACCATATCAGAATTGTGCCCCTCGTCCACCGATTCGAAAACTGATGAAAAGAATGTTAATAGATTAGTTAGGGCGGAACCGTCATTAGAAGCTTTCCATGCTGGGAATCATTGATCAATCGGTGCTTCTCCAGGTGATTTCGAATAGAGTTTGAAATGATTGCTTCCAGTAATTTGCTTACTATTGATGTTAGACTGATTGGGCGGTAGTTAGAGGATAGTGATCTATCCCCCTTCTTGAAAATCGGTATTACATTCGCTATCCTCCAGGATTCTGGTACTACACCTGTTTTTAAGGACATGTTAAACAACTTTGCTAAGGGCATACTAAGCTTTTCCTTACATTCCTTTAATACTCTGGCAAATATCTCATTGGGACCAGGTGACTTATTAGGCTTTAGTTTGTCTATTTGCTTACTAACATCGTTACTAGTCACTACTATGTCACTTAATTTGTTTTCTTCACTATCTCTGAATAGAGTCGGTGCCTCGGGTATCATGTTTAAATTTTCGGTGGTGAAAACTGTTGAAAAATATTTATTCAAATTATTGCTCATTTCTCCGTCGTTATCAGTGAGCTCGCCGGAGTCTGACCGTATTGGTCCAATCTTTCTCGTTTTAGTTTGATACATTTGGTAGAATCCTTTGGGGTTTGTCTTCGCCTCCCTTGCTATCCTTACCTCATTATTTCTCTTTGCTTTCCTTTTCTCGGTTTTAACCCTACTCGTCAATACCCTATAATAGTCCCGGAGGTGAATTTCGCCACGATTCATCCTTCTACCTATAGCCTTCCTTTGGCCAATGATGTTCTTTAAATAATTATTTATCCATTTAGGGTCATTGTTGTCTGATCTGAGTTTTTTGTATGGTATGTTCTGCCTTTGTGCATTAAGTAACTCACTATTTAAATTGTCGTGGAACTCGGCAATCTCAGATCTCGTTATCAGGTCAGTGTCATCTGTCAGGTTCATGGCCAAGCGCGACACCCCCTCTCTCAGTTGCCTCTTTAAACTGTCAAAGTTTGCCCTTCTGAAATCTGGTACTTTAGTGGAATTTTCCTTACGTCTGCCCTGAAAATCTAACTGGAATCGAATTTCTTTGTGATCGCTGTTTGCAAGTTCGTTCCCTACCTCGACATTGCTAATGAGGTTTTCTCTGTTCGACAGAACTAAATCCAGTATATTATTACCCCGTGTGGGTTCGGTTATATGTTGACTTAGGAAACAGTCCTGGATCGTCTCGAGAAAATCCTCTGATTCTGAGTTACCAGTAAGGTCAGTCCAATCTATTTGGCCAAGGTTAAAGTCGCCTACTATACAGACTTTGTTGTGTGTGGAAGCCCTGCGCATTTCATCCCAGATAAGTCGCTCATTGACGCTATCAAGATTGGGGGGTCTATTTATTACTCCTGTGATTAATTTTTCCCGACCGTCGCTTAATTCTATCCAAATTGTTTCTGTATTCCTCTCAGTTTTTATTTCCTTATTTATTTCACACTTCAGATTATCCCTAACATAGATTGCTACTCCGCCTCCTTTCCTGGTCTGCCTATCGGTATGGAACAGTTTGTAACCCGCAATTTGGTATTCGACTGGTAATTCACGTGTGTCTAGGTTGATCCAGGAGTCTTATCACCACACTGACTAGTGACTAGTAGCAGAGGTTCATGTGTTTAGGTGGTAACACTGGCTTTAGTCGGGTCCTATCTTATGTATGTCGCTTCACCTGTCTTCCTCACCTGACAACTTCACCTGTCTTCCTCACCTGACAACTTCACCTGTCTTCCTCACCTGACAACTTCACCTGTCTTCCTCACCTGACAACTTCACCTGTCTTCCTCACCTGACAACTTCACCTGTCTTCCTCACCTGACAACTTCACCTGTCTTCCTCACCTGACAACTTCACCTGTCTTCCTCACCTGACACATCTTAGGTCTAGTAGTAGGTATTATTTAACATCTTGATGCTCTTGGTAACACATTGATGGAGGAGAGAGAGAGAGAGAGAGAGAGAGAGAGAGAGAGAGAGAGAGAGAGATAATTCGAATATGTATTAAATATATAAGATAAAAATATATATAAGAGAGCAAAATATACATAAACAAAGTCACACACACACCATCCTTCTCACCCCTCACACACACACACACACACACACACCATCCTTCTCACCCCTCACACACGCACACCCCCCCACACACACTTCAAAATCAATAACAAGATCATCAGTAGACAACAGGGTAAGTTTAACGAGTCCAGAGAAGATCTAAATTTGAAGCGAAGGTTTGCCAGGTCAAGTTTACCTCTGAAAGACGTAGTGACGGTGACCTAACGCTCCTCTGAATCACCTTCGTTAGGGGGAAGTTTGTCAAGGCTAGTTAGGTTAGGTCAGGTTAAGTTAGGTTTTGGTCAGGTTAAGTTAGGTTAGATCAGGTTAGGTTAAACTAAGTTAAATTAGGTTAAGTTAGGTTA
>NW_024738533.1:0-27619 GCF_018991925.1 Homarus americanus
CCCCTTACACTCTGACTCTCCCAGGTACACCTCTGACACTCCCAGGTACACCTCTGACACTCTCAGGTACACGTCCTGACACTCCCAGGTACTCCACTGACATTCCTGGTACACCTCTGACACTCCCAGGTACGTCCGACACTCAGATACACCTCTGACACTCCCAGGTCACCTCTGACTTCCCAGGTACACCTCTGACACTCCCAGGTACTCCCACTGACACCCCTGGTACACCCCTGACACTCCCAGTTACACCTCCGACACTCCCAAGTACACCGCAGACACTCCCAGCTACTCTTCTCACCTCCCAGGTACACCTCTGACACTCCTGGTGCTCCTCTGTCCTCCTGATACACCTCTAAAACTCCCAGGTACACCGGTGACCTCCCAGGTACACCGCTGACACTGCCAGGTACACTTCAGACACTGCCAGGTACACCTCCACTCTCCCAAATACACCTCTGGCCACTCCCAGGTACACCAGACACTCCCTGGTACACTGTCGCTGGTACACCTCTGGCACTCCCGGGTACACCTCTGACACTTCAGGTACACCTCAGACACTCCCAGGTACACCCAGATACTCCCAGTACACCCAGACACTCCCAGGTCACTTCTCACACTCAGGTACACCTCCGACACTCCCAGGTTACTCTGACACTCCCAAGTACCTCTGACCTCCCAGGTACACCTCTGACACTCCCGGGTGCACCTCTGACACTGCTTGGTACCCTCCGACACTCCCAGGTACACCTCCGATGCTCCCAGGTACCTTCTCACACTCCCAGGTACACCTCCGACACTCCCAGGTACGTCTGACACTTCCAGGTACATCTCCCCAGGTACATCTCTGACACTCCCAGGTACACCTCTGATACTCCCAAGTACTCCACTGACATACCCTGGTACCTATGACCTCCCAGGTCACGTCCGGCCTCCCAGATACACCTCTGACACTCCCTGGTCACACCTCTGACAATCCCAGGTACTCCTGTCCTCCCAGTACACCTCCACGCTCCCAGGTACATCTCTGACCTCCCAGGTACACCTTCGATATTCCCAGGTACACCTCCGATATTAGCAGGTACACCTCTGATACTCCCAGGTACACCTTTGAGACTCCCAGGTACTCCACTGACACTCCTGGTACATCTCTGACACTCCCAGGTACACCTCCGATATTCCCAGGTACACCTCCATATTCCCAGGTACACCTCCGTCTCCCAGGTACCTTGAACTCCCGTGGTACTTCACTGACACTCCTGGTATACCTCTGACATTCCCAGGTACACCTCTGACACTCCCAGGTACTCAATCTGATACTCCCAGGTACACCTCTGACACTCCCAGGTCACCTCCGACACTCCCAGGTACTCCGCTTGCTCCCAGGTAGCTTCCGATACTCTGGGTACACCTCTGACACTCCCAGATACACCTCTCCCCAATCCTGGGTATTCCTCTGACACACCCTGGTACACCTCTGACACTCTAGGTACACCTCAGGCCTCCCTGGTACACCCTCTGACACTCCCAGGTACCTCTTTCCTCCCTGGTTCTCCCATGACACTCCTAGGTACACCTCAGACACTGTCAGGTACCTCAGAAACTCCCAGGTACACCTCTGACACTCCTTGGTACCTCAGACACTTCTGGGTACACCTCTCACACTCACTGGTACACCTCTCACACTCCAGGTACTCCTGTGACACTCCCTGGTATTTCTCTGACACTCCCAAGTGCTCCTCGACCTCCCAGGTACCTCAGACACTCCCAGGTACCTAAGACCTCCCAGGCACACCTCTGACACTCCCAGGTACACCGCTGACACTGCCAGGTCACACCTCTGACACTCCATGCCTCCACACTCCTGGTACCTCTGACACTCCCATGTGTACTCCACTGACACTCCTGGTACACCCACACACTCCCAGGTACACCTCTGACCCTCCAGATACACCTCTAGCACTCTCACGTGCACCTCAGACACTCCCAGGTACACCTGAATGCTCCCAGGTACACCGCAGATACTCCCAGTGCACGCCAGACACTCCCAGGTACCTCCGACACTCCCAGGTACACCTCTGACCTCTCTGTAACACCTCCTGACCTCCCAGGTACACCTCTGACATTCCCAGGTACACCTCTGGCACTCCCATGTACACCTCCGATATTAGCAGGTACCCTCTGATACTCCCAGGTACACCTTCTGAGACTCCCCGTGCTCACTGGCACTCCCTGGTACACCTCTGACACTCTCTGGAACACCTCTGACACTCCCAGGTACACCTCTGACATTCCCAGGTACACCTCAGACACTCCCAGGTACATGAATACTCCCAGGTACCGTCCGACACTCCCAGATACACTTCTGACATTCCCAGGTACACCTCTGAGCACTCCTCAGTACACCTCTGACACTCCTAGGTGCTCCTCTGTCAATCCCTGATACACCTCTAACACTACCAGGTACCTTCCGACACTCCCAGGTACACCGCTTGACACAGCCATGTACACCTCGGACACTGCCAGGTATGCCTCCAGACACTGCCAGGTACACCTCAGACACTCCCAGGTACACCCTTTGACACGCCCAGGTACATCTCTGACACTCAGGTACATCTCTGACACTCCGGTACACCTCTGACACTCAAGTACTCACTGACATACCCTGGTACACCTCTGACACTCCCAGATACACGTCCGACACTCCCAGATACACCTCTGACACTCCCTGGTACATCTCTGACACTCCCAGGTACACCTCTGACACTGCCAGGTACACCTCTGACAATCCCAGGTACTCCTGACACTCCCAGGTACACCTCTGACCTCCCAGGTACATCTCCTGACACTCCAGGTACATCTCTCGCCTCCCAGGTACACCTCTGACACTCCCAAGTACTCCCCGACATGCCCTGGTACACCTCTGACACTCCCAGGTACACCACTGACACTGCCAGTACCTCTGACACTCCATGAACACCGCCGACACTCCCAGGTACACCTCTGGCCTCCCATGTACTCCATTGACACTCCCTGGTACAACCAGCACTCCCAGGAACACCTGACCTCCCAGGCACACCTCTGACATTCTCAGGTCACCTCAGACACTCCCAGGTACACCGCAGATACTCCCAGGTATACCCAGACACTCCAGGTACCTCCGACCTCCCAGGTACACCTCTGACACTCTCTGGTACACCTCTGACACTCCCAGTACACCTCTCCATTCCCAGTACACCTCTGCACTCCCAGGTCACCTCTGACACTCCCAGGTACTCACTGTTCCCTGGTGCACCTCTGTCCTCCCAGGTACCGTCACTCCCAGATACCTGACATTCCCAGCTACCTCTGACACTCCCAGGTACACGTCCGACACTCCCAGATACACCTCTGACACTCCCAGGTACACCTCTGGCACTCCCAGGTACACCTCTGACCTCCCAGGTACTCACTGACACTCCCTTATACACTTCTCACCTCCCAGGTACCTCTGACACTCTAGGTAATCCTCTGTCACTCCCTTCCCAGGTAATCCTGTGACATTCCTGGTACTTCTGACACTCCCAGGTACCTCAGACCTTGCTCCCAATTGCACCACTGACACTGCCAGGTACACCTCCTGACTTGCTCCATGTACTCACTCACACTCCCTGGTACACCCCAGGCACTCCCAGGTACACCTCTGACACTCAGGTACACCTCCTGACTGCTCCCAGGTAAACCTCAGACACTCCCAGGTACTCCCCCGATACTCCCAGGTTCACCCCAGACACTCCCAGGTACACCTCCCGGCTCCCAGGTACCTCTGACACTCTCTGGTACACCTCTGACCTCCCAGGTGCCTCTGACACTCCCAGGTTTTACCTCTGACACTCTCAATTTGCGTCTGACACTCCTGAGTACTCCCTCTGACATTCCTGGTACACCTCTGGCCTCCCAGGTACCGTCCAACACTCCCAGATACCTCTGGCTTCTCCCGTTACACCTCTGACACTCCCCGTGCACCTCTGGCCTCCCAGGTACTCCTCTGACACTCCCTGGTACACCCCTGACACTCCCAGTTACCTCTGACTTGCTCCCAGGTACACCGCAGATACTCCCAGGTACACTTTTCTCCCAGGTGCACCTCAGACCTCCCCTTACACTCGACTCTCCCAGGTACACCTCCCAGCTTGCTCCCAGGTGCACCCTGACACTCTCAGGTACCGTCTTACCTCCCAGGTGCTCACCCCAGCATTCCTGGTACACCTCGGCTTACTCCCAGGTACGTCCGACACTCCCAGATACACCCTCTGACACTCCCCAGGTCACCTCCTGACCTCCCAGAGTACACCTCCTGACACTCCCAGGTACTCCACTGACACTCCCTGGTACACCCTAATGCTCCCCAGTTACACCCAGACCTTTCGCGGGTACCATGAACTCCAGCTACTCTTCTCACACTCAGGTGCACCTCTGACACTCCTAGGTGCTCACTCTGTCACTCCCTGATACACCTCTAAAACTCCCAGGTACACCAGTGACACTCCCAGGTACACCATGGCCTGCCAGGTGATGCACTTCAGGCACTGCAGTACACCTCCGACATGATACACCTCTGACACTCCCAGTGCCTCTGACACTTCCAGGTACACCTCAGACACTCCCAGGTACACCCCCAGATACTCCCAGGTACACCCTGAACTCCAGGTCACCCCTTCTCACACTCGCAGTTACCTCCCGACACTCCCAGGTGCACCTCTGGCTTGCTCCCAGAAATGCACCTCCTGACACTCCCAGGTACACCTCTGACCTCCCGGGTACCTCTGGCTTGCTGCTTTGTACCTCCGACACTCCCAGGTACACCTCCGGCTTGCTCCCAGGTGCCACTTCTCCTGCTCCCAGGGTACACCTCCGACACTCCCAGGTGCCGTCCTGACACTTCAGGTGTCTCACCCCAAGGGTACATCTCTGACCTCCCAGGTGCTCAATCTGATGCTCCAAGATTCACCTCTGTTGCTCCCAGGTCCGCCTCCGACACTCCCAGGTACAACTCCCGACCTCCCGATAAACTTCAAATGCTCCTGGGTACACCTCTGACACTCCCAGATACACCTCTCCCACAATCCTGGGTATTCCTCCCAGCACACCTGGTACACCTCCAGACACTCCCTAGGTACACCTCCAGGCCTCCTGGTACACCTCTGACACTCCCAGGTACACCTCTTTCACTCCTGGTTTCTCTGACGCTCCCAGGTACACCTCCAGACACTGTCCAGGTACACCTCAGAAACTCCCAGGTACACCTCTGACACTCCTTGGTACACCTCAGACACTTCTAAGGTACCTCTCACTCACCAGGTACACCTCTCCCTCCCAGGCCTCCTGGCGGCCTCCTGGTATTTCTCCTGGTAACTTGCTCCCAAAGTGCTCCTCGACTTACTCCCAGGTACACCTCAGACACTCCCAGGTACACCTAAAAGACACTCCCAGGCACACCTCCTGACACTCCCAGGTACACCGCTGAGACCTTGAGTGCACCTCTGACACTCCCATGTGCACCTCCGACACTCTGCGTTACACCTCTGACACTCTCATGTACTCCACTGACACTCCCTGGTACACCTGACACTCCCAGGTACACCTCTGTGCTCCCAGATACCTCTGACACTCTCAGGTGCCTCCAGAACCTCCCAGGTACCGCAGATACTCCCAGGTACACCGCAGATACTCAGGTACACGCCAGACACTCCCAGGTACACCTCCGACACTCCCCAGGTACACCTGCTTTCTCTCTGTCAGCACCTCTGACACTCCCAGGTACACCTCCCACATTCCCCAGGTACACCTCTGACACTCCCAGGTACACTCGATATTAGCAGGTACACCTCCTGATACTCCCAGGTACCTTTGAAGACTCCCAGGTACTCACCCCGGCACTCCCTGTGCACCTCTGACACTCTCTGAACACCTCTGACACTCCCAGGTACACCTCTGACATTCCCAGGTACACCTCAGAGCCACTCCCAGGTGCCTGCAGATGCTCCCAGGTGCACGTCCATGCTCCCAGATACTTCTGACATTCCCAGGTACACCTCTGACACTCCTGGGTACCTCCTGACCTCCTGGGTACTCCTCTGTCAATCCCTGATACACCTCTAACACTGCAGGTACACCGCCTGGCTTGCTCCCAGGTACTGCCTGACACAGCCAGGTACACCTCCAGACACTGCCAGGTATACCTCCAGACACTGCCAGGTACACCTCAGACACTCCCAGGTACACCTTTGTTGCGCCCAGGTACATCTCCAGACGCTCCAAGGTACATCTTTGACACTCGGTACACCTCTGACACTCCCAAGTGCTCCACTGACATGCCTGGTACCTCTGACTGCTCCCAGATACACGTCCGACACTCCCAGATCACCTCTGACTCCCTGGTACATCTCCCCAACACTCCAAGTGCACCTCTGACACTCACAAGTATTCCTCTGACCTCCCTGGTACAACTCTGGCTTGCTCCCAGGTACCTCAGACGCTCCCTGGGTACACCTCTCACACTCCCAGGTACCTCCTCACACTCCCAGGTGCTCTGTGACACTCCCTCTGCTTCTCTGTGCTCCCAGGTGCACCTCAGACACTCCCAGGTACCACAGACACTCCCAGGTACACCTCAGACACTCCCAGGCACACACTCTGACAATCTGGGTACACCCAGCACTGCCAGGTACAACTCTGACACTCCCAGGTACACACTCGTGCTCCCAGGTACACCTCTGGCCTCCCAGGTGCTCCTGACCTCCTGGTACCTGACACTCCCAGGTGCAGCTCTGACACTCCCAGGTACACCTTGACACTCCCAGAGTGCACCTCCAGACACTCCCCAGGTGCACCCCAGACACTCCCAGGTACAGTTCTCCACACTCTCCAGGCCACACCTCCGACACTAGCTGGGTACACCTCTGACTTGCTCCAGGTACACCTGTGACACTCCCAGGCCACACCTCTGGCTCCCAGGTACATCTTTGACACTCCCCATGCACTCACTGACATTCCTGGTACCTCGCTCCCCAGGTACTACGCTGACACTGTATTTCAAACACTCCCAGGTACACTTCCAAGCTTGCTCCCAGGTACACTTCTCACACTCTGTGAATACACCTCCGACACTCCCAAGGGTGCACCTCGGCACTCCAGGTACATCTCCTGACACTCCCAGGTACACCTCCTGACACTCCCAAGTGCTCCACTGACATACCTGGTACCTCTGGCACTCCCAGGTACACCACTGACACTGCCAGGTACACCTCTGACACTCATGTGCACGCCGACACTCAGGTACCTCCTGACCTCCCATGTGCTCACTGACTCCCCTGGTACAACCCTGACACTCCCAAGAGACACCTCCTGACACTCACAGGCACACCTCTGACATTCTCCAGGTACACCTCAAGACACTCCCAGGTACACCACAGATGCTCCCAGGTACACCCAGACACTCCCAGGTGCCTCCGACCTCCCAGGTACACCTCTGACACTCTCTGGTACCTCTGACACTCCCAGGTACACCTCTCACACATTCCCAGGTACACCTCTGAAAATCCCAGGTACACCTCTCTGACACTCCCAGGTACTCACTGACATTTCCTGGTACACCTCTGACCCCACTCCCAGGTACACGTCCAAGTACTCCCAGATACACTTCTGACGTTCCCAGGTACACCTCTGACACTCCCCGGGTACGTCCGGCACTCCCAGATACACCTCTACAACACTCCCAGGTACACCTCTGACACTCCCAGGTACACCTCCCAGCACTCCCAGGTACTCACTGACACTCCCTGATACACTTCTCACACACTCCCCAGGTACACCTCTTGCTCCTAGGTAATCCTCTGTCTCCCTGATGCACCTCCCTAACCTCCCAGGCTGCCAGCCTCCCAGGTACACCATGACCTGACCAGGAACACCTCCAGAAACTGCCAGGTACACCTCAGACACCGGAGTACACCTCCAGACACTCCCAGGTACACATCAGAACCTCCAAGAGGCCACCTCACGGCCTCCCAAGTGCACCTCTGACACTCCAGAGCACACCTCCCCAACCCAACACTCACAGGTGGTACACCTCCAGACACTCCCAGGTGCCTCTGAGCACTCCCAGGTAAACCGCCCCGACACTGCCAGGTGCACCTCTGACACCCCATCTTGCCTCCGACACTCTCAGGTACACCTCTGACACTCCCAGGTACACCTGACCTCTCTCCTGGTACACCTGACATTCCCAGGTACACCTCTGACACTCCCAGGTACACCTCTGACACTCCAGGTGCACCTCAGACACTCTCAGGTACACCTCCTGCTCTCCCAGGTACACCTCTGTTCCAGGTACACCTACACTCCCGTACACCTCTGACACTCCCAGGTACCTCAGGCTGCTCCCAGTGCCGCTGACACTCCCAGGTACACCTCTGGCCTCCCAGGCCCACAGCCTGCCTCCCAGTTTACCTCCGACACTCCAGGTACAACTCCGCCATTCCTCTGACACTCCTGGTACACCTCTGACACTCCCAGGTACACCTCAGACCTCCCCCTTACCCTCTGACTCTCCCATGTGCACCTCTTTCACTCCCAAGTACACCTCCTGACACTCCCAGGTACACCTCTGGCCTCCCAGGTAAACCGCTGACACTGCCAGGTATACCTCTGACACTCATGTACTCCGACCTCCCAGTTACACCTCTGACACTCCCTGGTACTCACCTGACACTTCCTTGGTACACCCCTGACACTCCCAAGTACTCGGCCTCCCAGTACACCTCTGACACTCCCAGGTACACCTCAGATGCTCCCAGGTACACCGTGAATCTCCCAGGTACACCTCAGACACTCCCAGGTACCTCCGACTCTCCCAGGTACACCTCTGACACTTTCTGGTACCTCAGCACTCCTGGGTACACCTCTGACATTCCCAGGCACACCTCTGTACTCCCAGGTACACCTCTGACATTCCCAGTACTCCTCTGGCCTCCCATGTACTCACTGCCTCCTGGCACACCCCTGACACTCCCAGGTACACCTCCTGACGCTCCCAGGTACACCTCTGACCTCCCAGGTACACCTCAGACACTCCCAGGTACACCGCAGATCTCCCATGAACACTCCCAGGTACACCTCTGACACTCCCAGGTACACCTCTGACACTCTCTGGTGCACTCTGACAGTCCCAGGTACACCTCTGACATTCCTCAGGTACCTCTGACCTCCCAAGGTACACCTCTGACACTCGTAGGTACACCTCCGACACTCTCAGGTACACCTCTGACACTCCCAGGTACATCTGACCTCCCCAGGTACACCTCTGACACTCCCAGGTACACCTATGACCTCCCAGGTGCCTCTGTCCAGGTACCTTGACCTCCAGCCTCCTCTGTCACTCCCTGATCACCTGCACTGCTCCCAGGTACACCACCCAACCTCCCAGGTACACCATGACACTGGGTAAACCTCAGACACTGCCAGGTACACCTCCAGACACTGCAGGTACATTAAACACTCCCAGGTACACCTCAGACACTCCCAAGTTGCACCTCGCACTCCAAGTGCACCTCTGACACTCCAGGCACACCTCCGAGCACTCCCAGGTACACCTCAGACACTCCCAGGTATACCGCTTCACCAACTCCCAGGTACACCTCTGACACTCCCAGTACACCTCCGACACTCCCAGGTACACCTCCGACACTCCCAGGTACAACTCCGACACTCCCAGGTAACCTCCGATACTCCCTGGTACACCTCTGACACTCCCAGGTACACCTCTGACACTCTAGGTATTCCTCTGACACTCCTGGTACACCTCTGACACTCCCAGTACCCTCAGACCTCCCCCTTACACCTCTGACTCTCCCATGTACACCTCTTTCACCCCTGGTTCTCTGACACTCCCAGGTACCTCAGACACTCCCAGGTACACCTCGAACACTCCCAGGTACACCTCCTGCTCCCAGTACACCTCAGACACTCCAGGCCACCTCTCACCTCCCAGGTACACCTCTCACCTCCCAGGCACTCCTGTGACATTCCCTGGTACTTCTCTGACCTCCCAAGTACCTCGGGCCTCCCAGGTACACCGGTGACACTGCCAGGTACACCTCTGACCACTCCCATGTGCTCCACTGACCTCCCTGGTACACCCCCTGACACTCCCAGGTACACCTCTCAGCCTCCCAGGTACACCTCCTGACACTCCCAGGTACACCTCAGACACTCCAGGGACTCCCGACACTCCCAGGTACACATCCGACACTCCCAGGTACACCTCTGACACTCTCTGGGTACACCTCTGACACTCCCAGGTACACCTCCTGACAGCCTCCCAGGTACTCCACTGACACTCCCTGGTACACCCCCAACACTCCCAGTTACCTCTGACACTCCCAGGTACACCTCCAGACACTCCCAGGTACACTTCTCACACTCCCAGGTACACCTCAGACACTCCCCTCTGACTCTCCCAGGTACACCTCTGACACTCCCAGGTACACCTCTGACACTCTCAGGTACGTCTGACTCTCCCAGGTACTCACTGACATTCCCTGGTACACCTCTGACCTCCCAGGTACACGTCCGACACTCCCAGATACACCTCTGACACTCCAGGTACACCTCTGACACTCCAGGTACACCTCTGACCTCCCAGGTACTCCACCTGACACTCCCTGGTACACCTCTGACACTCCCAGTTACCTCTGACACTCCCAGGTACACCTCTGAACCTCCCAGGTACACTTCTCCTGCCTCCCAGGTACACCTCCGTGCTCCAAGTGCCTCTGACACTCCAGGCACACCTCTGACACTCCCAGGTACCTCCAGACACTCCCAGGCACCTCTGAGTACTCCCAGGTACACCTCCAGCACTCTCAGGTACCGTCTGACCTCCCAGTTTTAGAGACTCCCAGGTACACTCTCACACTCTCAGGTACACCTCCTACACTCCCAAGTGCACCTCTGTGCTCCCAGGTACACCTCTGACCTCAGTACACCTCTGACACTCCCAGGTACACTGACACTCCCAGGTACTCACTGACATTCCTGGAACACCTCTGGCCTCCCAGAGTACACCTTGACACTGCCAGGTACACCTCCGACACTCCCAGGTACACCTCCGACACTCCCAGGTACATTCCGACACTGCCAGGTACACTTCTTACACTCCCAGGTACACCTCTGACCTCCCAGGTACCTCCTGACCTCCCAGGTACACCTCCGACACTCTCAGGTACACCTCTGAAACTCCATGTACTCCACTGACACTCCTGGTACACCCCTGACCTCCCAGTACACCTCTGACACTCCCAGTACCTCTGACACTCCCAGGTACACCTCAGACACTCCCAGGTACACCGTAGATACTCCAAGTACCCCAGACACTCCCGGTACACCTCCCTCTCCCAGGTACACCTCTGGCACTCTGGTACACCTCTGACACTCCTGAGTACACCTCTGACATTCCCAGGCACCTCTGACCTCCCAGGTACACCTCTGACATTCCCAGGTACTCCTCTGACACTCCCCAGTCCTCCACTGACACTCCCTGGCACACCCCTGACCTCCCAGGTACACCTCTGACGCTCCCAGGTACCTCTGACACTCCCAGGTACACCTCAGACACTCCCAGGTGCACCTCCAGATGCTCCAGGTACACCCAGACACTCCCAGGTACACCTCCTGACACTCCCAGGTACACCTCTGACACTCTCTGGTACCTCCCAGCAGTCCCAGGTACACCTCTGACATTCCCAGTACACCTCACAACCTCCCAGAGTACACCTCTGACTCCCATGCACCTCCCGTCTCCCAGGTACACCTCTGAGCACTCCCAGGTACCTCTTTCACTCCCTGGCTCCTCCTGACACTCTCCATTACAGCTCTCCCAGGTACACCTAGACTCCCAGGTACACCTCCCACACTGCCAGGTACACTTCTGACACTCCCAGGCACCTCTGACTCCCAGGTACACCTCCCAGCACTCCCAGGTACACCTCCGACACTCTCCAGGCACACCTCCCTGACACTCCATGTACTCCACTGAGACTCCTGGTACACCCCTGACACTCCCAGGTACACCTCTGACACTCCCAGTACCTCTGATGCTCCCAGGTACACCTCAGACCTCCCAGGTACCTGTAGATGCTCCAGGTCACCCAGAAACTCCGGTACCTCCGACTCTCCCAGGTACACCTCTGACACTTTCTGGTACCTCTGACACTCCCAGGTACACCTCTGAGCATTCCCAGGCACACCTCTGACCTCCCAGGTACACCTCTGACATTCCCAGGTACTCCTCTGACACTCCCATGCTCCACCCACCTCCCTGGCACACCATGACACTCCAGTGCACCTCCCAGCGCTCCCAGGTACACCTCTGGCCTCCCAGGTACACCTCAGACACTCCCAGGTACACCCATAGTCTCCCAGGTACACCTCCGACACTCTCAGGTACACCTCCGGCCTCCCCATGTCCACTCACCCAGCCTCCCTGGTACACCTGACACTCCCAAGTACCTCTGACACCAGTACACCTCTGGCACTCCCAGGTACACCTCAGACCTCCCAGGTGCACACCGTAGATACTCCCAGGTACACCCCAGACACTCCATGTGCACCTCCGACTCCCCAGGTACACCTCTGGCACTTTCTGGTACACCTCTGACACTCCTGGGTACACTCTGACATTCCCAGGCACACCTCGGCCTCCCAGGTACACCTCTGACATTCTCAGGTGCTCCTCTGACACTCCCATGTCCTCCACTGACACTCCCTGGCACACCACCTCCCAGGTACACTCTGACGCTCCCAGGTACACCCCAGACAATCCCAGGTACACCTATGACACTCCAGGTACCTGACACTCTCTGGTACACCTCTGACAGTCCCAGGTACACCTCTGACATTCCCAGGTACCTCTGCTCCCCAAGGTACCTCTCAGCCTCCCATGTACACCTCCGATACTCCCAGATACCTCTGGCCTCCCAGGTACACCTCCAACACTCCTGGTACACCTCCTGACCTCCCAGGTACCTCTTTCACTCCCTGGTTCTCCCCTGACACTCTCAGGTACACCTCAGACACTCCCAGGAACACCTCAGACACTCCCAGGTACACCTCCGACACTGCCAGGTGCTTCTTACCTCCCAGGTACACCTCCCGGCTTGCTCCAGGTACACCTCTGGCACTTCCAGGTACACCTCCGACACTCTCAGGTACACCTCTGACACTCCCATGTGCTCCACTCCAGCACTCCCTGGTACACCCTGACACTCCCAAGTACACCTCTGCCTCCCAGGTACACCTCAGACACTCCCAGGTACACCGTAGATACTCCCAGGTACACCCCAGACATCTCCAGGTACACCTCCGACTCTCCCAGGTACACCTCTGACACTTTCTGGTACACCTCTGACACTCACAGGTACACCTCTGACATTCCCAGGCACACCCTGCCACCTCCCAGGTACACTCTGACATTCGTGCTCCTCTGCACTCCCATGTACTCCACTGACCTCCCTAGCACACCCATGACCTCCCAGGTACACCTCTCTGACCTCCCAGGTACACCTCTGACAGCTCCAGGTACACCTCAGACACTTCCAGGTACACCGCAGATACTCCCAGGTACACCTCCGACTCTCAGGTACACCTCTGACACTCCCATGTGCTCCACTGACACTCCCTGGTACACCCCTGACCTCCCAAGTACACCTCTGACACTCCCAGTACAACTCTGACCTCCCAGGTACACCTCAGACACTCCCAGGTACACCGTAGATACTCCCAGGTACACCCCAGACACTCCCAGGTACACCTACGACTCCCAGGTACCTCTGACACTTTCTGGTACACCTCCCAACACTCTGGGTACCTCTGACATTCCCAAGCACACCTCTGAGCACTCCCAGGTACACCTCTGACATTCCCAGGTCTCCTCTGACACTCCATGTACCACTGACCTCCCTGGCACACCACCCAACCTCCCAGGTACACCTCTGACATTCCCAGGTACCTCTGACCTCCCAATGTACACCTCTGACACTCCCTCTGATGCTCCCAGATACACCTCTCAGCCTCCCAGGTACACCTCCGACACTCCCTGGTACACCTCTGACACTCCGAGGTAACCTCTTTCCTCCTGGTTTTCCACTGACCTCTCAGGTACACCTCAGACCTCCCAGGAACACCTCAGACACTCCCAGGTACACCTCTGCCTCCCAGGTTCTCAGACACTCCTAGGTACACCTCTCACACTCTCAGGTACACCTCTCACACTCCCAGTTCTCCTGTGACCTCCCTGGTACTCCTCTGTCACTCCCTGATACACCTCTAACACTCCCAGGTGCACCGCTGATACTCCCAGGTACACAGCTGACACTGCCTGGTACACCTCAGACACTGCCAGGTACACCTCAGACACTCCCAGGTACACCTCAGACACTCCCAGGTACACCTCAGACACTCCAAGGTGCACTTTCTGACACTCCCAAGTGCACCTCTGACACTCCCAGGCACACCTCTGAAACTCCCAGGTACACCTAAGACACTCCCAGGTACACCGCTGACAATCCCAGGTACACCTCTGACACTCCCAAATAAACCTCTGACACTCCCAGGTACACCTCCGACACTCCCAGCTACACCTCCGTCACTCCCAGGTACACTTCTTACACTCCCAGGTACACCTCCGACACTCCCAGGTCCACCTCTGACACTCCCAGGTACACCTCTGACACTCCCAGGTACACCTCTGTCAATTCCAGGTACACCTCTGACATTCCCAGGTACTCCACTGACATTCCCTGGTACACCCCTGACACTCCCAGGAACACTTCTGACACTCCTAGGTACTCCTCTGTCACTCCCTGATACACGTCTAACACTCCCAGGTACACCGCTGACACTCGCATGTACACCGCTGACACTGCCAGGTACACCTCAGACACTCCCATGTACACCGCTAACACTGCCAGGTGCCACCTCAGACACTGCCAGGTACACATCAGACACTCCCAGGTACACCTCCGACACTCCCAGGTACACCTCCGACACTCCCAGGTACACTTCTCACACTCCCAGGTACACCTCCGACACTCCCAGGTACAACTCCGACACTCCCAGGTAAACCTCCGATGCTCCTAGTTACACCTCTGACACTCCCAGGTACACCTCTGACACTCCTAGGTATTCTCTGACACTCCCTGGTACAATCTGACCTCCCAGGTACACACCTCAGACACTCCCAGGTACACCTCCGACACTCCCAGGTACACCTCTTACACTCCCAGGTACACCTCTGACACTCCCAGGTACACCGAAGACACTCCTAGGTATTCTTATGACACTCCCTGGTACATCTCTGACACTCCCAGGTACACCTCAGACACTCTCTGTTACACCTCTGACACTCCCAGGTACACTTCTCACACTCCCAGGTACACTTCTCACACTCCCAGGTACACCGCTGACACTCCCAGGTACAGCTCTGACACTCCTAGGTACAGCTCTGACACTCCCAGGTACACCTCTGACACTCCTAGGTATTCCTCTGACACTCCCTGGTACATCTCTGACACTCCCAGGTACACCTCAGACACTCCCTGAAACACATATGACACTCCCAGGTATACCTCTTTCAATCCCTGGTTCTCCCCTGACACTCCCAGGTATACCTCAGACACTCCCAGGTACACCTCAGACACTACCAGGTTCACCTCTGACACTCCCAGGTACACCTCAAACATTCCTAGGTAAACCTCTGTCACTCCCAGGTACACCTCTGACACTCCCAGGTACTCCTGTGACACTCCCTGGTACTTCTCTGACACTCCCAGGTACACCTCAGACACTCCCAGGTACACCTCAGACTCTCCAAGGTACACCTCCGACACTCCCAGGTACACCTCTGACACTCCCAGGTTCTCCACTGACATTCACTGGTACACCTCTGACATTCCCAGGTACACGTCCAACACTCCCAGATACACCCTTGACACTCCCAGGTACATCTCTGACACTCCCAGGTACACCTGTGACACTCCCAGGTACACCTGTGACGCTCCCAGGTACACCTCCAATACTCCCTGATACACCTCTAACACTCCCAGGTGCACCGCTGACACTCCCAGGTACACCTCCAGCCTCCCAGGTACTCCTGTGCCTCCTGGTACACCCCTGACACTCCCAGTTACACCTCTGCCTCCCAGGTACCGCAGACACTCCCAGGTACACTTCTCACACTCCCAGGTACACCTCAGACACTCCCCTTACACCTCTGACTCTCCCAGGTACACCTCCGAGCACTCCCAGGCTCATTCTGATACTCCCAGGTACACCTCTGACCTCCCTAGGTACACTTCCAGACACTTCCTGGTACACCTCTGAACTCCCAGGTACACCTCTTCACTCCCTGGTTCTCCCCTGACAATCCCAGGTACACCTCAGACACTGTCAGGTACCTCAGCTCCAGGTACACCTCTGCCTCCTTGGTACACCTCAGACACTTCTGTTACCTCACACACTGCAGGTACACCTCTCACCTCCCAGGTGCTCCTGTGCACTCCTTGGTATTTCTCTGACACTCCCAAGTGCCTCGACACTCCTAGGTACCTCAGACACTCCCAGGTACACCTAAGACACTCCCAGGCACACCTGACCTCCCAGGTACACCGCTGACACGGCCAGGTACACCTCTGACCTCCATGTGCCGACACTCCTCTAGGTACACCTCTCGACACTCATGTACTCCACCAGCCTCCCTGGTACACCCCTGACACTCCCAGGTACACCTCTGACCTCCCAGATACACCTCTGACACTCTCAGGTACACCTCAGACACTCCCAGGTACCGCAGATACTCCAAGGTACACCCCAGACACTCCCAGGTACACCTCCGACCTCCCAGGCCCTCCGACACTCCAGGTACACCTCTGACACTCTCTGGCCTCCTGACCTCCCAAGTACTCCACTGACATACCTGGTACACCTCTGACACTCCCAGATACCGTCCGACACTCCCAGATACACCTCTGACACTCCTGGTACATCTCTGACCTCCCAGGGACACCTCTGACTGCCAGGTACACCTCTGACAATCCCAGGTAGTCCTGTGACCTCCCAGGTACACCTCTGCCTCCAAGGTATTCCTCTGACACTCCTGGTACCTCTGACCTCCCAGGTACACCTCAAGACACTCCCCTTACACCTCCTGACTCTCCCAGGTACCTTTCACTCCCTGGTTCTCCCCTGACACTCCCAGGTACCTCAGACACTCCCAGGTACCTCCGACCTCCCAGGTACACCTCCGACACTCCCAGTACCTCCTCACCTCCCAGGAACACCTCCGACACTCCCAGGTAACCTCTGACACTCCCAGGTACATCTCTGACACTCCAAGGTACATCTCTGCACCCCCAGGTACACCTCTGCACTCCCAAGTACTCACTGACATACCTGGTACCTCTGGCCTCCCAGGTACACCACTGACACTGCCAGGTACACCTCTGACACTCCAGCCACACCGCCGACACTCCCAGGTACACCTCTGACACTCCATGTACTCACTGACACTCCTGGTACACCCCTGACACTCCCAGGAACACATCTGACACTCCCAGGCACACCTCTGACAATCTCAGGTACACCTCAGACACTCCAGGTACACCGCAGATACTCCCAGGTACACCCCAGACACTCCCAGGTACACCTCCGACCCTCCTGGGTAAACCTCAGACACTCCTGGTACACCTGACACTCCCAAATACACCTCTGACACTCCCAGTACACCTCCTGACACTCCCAGGTACACCTCAGACACTCCCCATACACCGTAGATACTCCCAGGTACACCCAGACACTCCGAGGTACACCTCCGACTCTCAGGTACACCTCTGACACTTTCTGTACACTCTGACACTCACATGTACACCTATGACATTCCCAGGCACACCTCTGACACTCGGTACACCTCTGACATTCCCAGGTACTCCTCTGACACTCCCATGTACACCGCAGATACTCCCAGGTACAAGACACTCCCGTACACCTCTGACACTCCCAGGTACATTCTGACACTTCTGGTACACCTCTGACAGTCCCAGGTCACCTCCGACATTCCCAGGTACACCTCTGACACTCCCAAGGCCACCTCTGACACTGCAGGTACACCTCCGACACTCTCAGGTACACCTCTGACACCCCAGGTACACATCTGACACTCCCAGGTACACCTTGACACTCCCAGGTACACCTTATGACACTCCCAGGTACACCTCTGACACTTCCCAGGTACACCTTGACACTCCTGGGTACTCCTCTGTCACTCCCTGATACACCTCAACACTCCCAGGTACAACTGCTGACACCTCCCAGGTACACCGCTGACACTGCCAGGTACACCTCAGACACTGCCAGGTACACCCAGACACTGCCAGGTACTCACAGACACTCCCAGGTACACCTCAGACACTCCAAGGTGCACCTCTGACACTCCCAAGTGCACCTCTGACACTCCCAGGCACACCTCTGACACTCCCAGGTACACCTCAGACACTCCCGTGCCTCGCTGACACTCCCAGGTACACTCTGACACTCCCAGGTACACTCTTGATACCAAGGTACACCTCCGACACTCCCAGGTACAACCTGACACTCCCAGGTAAACCTCCGATACTCCTAGGTACACCTCTGACACTCCCAGGTACACCTCTGACACTCCTAGGTATTCCTCTGACACTCCCTGGTACACCTCTGACACTCCCGTGCCACCTCAGACACTCCCCTTACACCTCTGACTTCCCATGTACACCTCTACTCCTGCGGTACCTCTGACACTCCCAGGTACCACCTCTCTGACACTCCCAGGTAAACCGCTGACACTGCCAGGTACACCTCTGACACCCCATGTACACCTCCGACACTCCCAGGTACACCTCTGACACTCCCAGGTACTCCACTGACACTCCCTGGTACACCCCTGACACTCCCAAATACACCTCTGACACTCCCAGTACACCTCTGACACTCCCAGGTACACCTCAGACACTCCCGTGGTACACCGTAGATACTCCCAGGTACACCACAGACACTCCCAGGTACACCTCCGACTCTCCCAGGTACACCTCTGACACTTCTGGTACACCTTGACACTCACAGGTACACCTCTGACATTCCCAGGCACACCCTGACACTCCCAGGTACACACCTCTGACATTCCGGGGTACCTCTGACACTCCCATGTACCCACTGACACTCTGGCACACCTCTGACACTCCTGCCACCTCTGACGCTCCCAGGCTACCTCTCTGACACTCCCAGTTACACCTCGGCACCCCAGGCACTGCACACTCCCAGGTACACCTCTTGACACTCTCTGGTACACCTCTGACAGTCCCAGGTCACCTCTGACATTCCCAGGCACCTCTGACACTCCTGGGCAAGCTACCCCTGACACTCGCAGGTACACCTCCGACACTCTCAGGTACACCTCTGACACTCCCAGGTACACATCTGACACTCCCAGGTACACCTCTGACACTCCCAGGTACACCTGTGACACTCCCAGGTACACCTCTACACCCAAGGTACACCTTGACACTCCTAGGTACTCTCTGTCACTCCCTGATACACCTCAACACTCCCAGGTACACCGCTGACACTCAGGTACACCGCTGACACTGCCAGGTACACCTCAGACACTGCCAGGTACACCTCAGACACTGCCAGGTACACATTAGACACCCCAGGTACACCCTCAGACACTCCAAGGTGCACCTCTCACACTCCTGCACCTTCGACACTCCTGCACACCTCTGAAACTCCCAGGTCACCTCCCAGACACTCCCAGGTACACCGCTGACACTCCCAGGTACACCTCTGACACTCCCAAGTACACTGACACTCCCAGGTACACCTCCGACACTCCCAGGTACAACTCCGACACTCCCAGGTAAACCTCCGATACTCCTAGGTACACCTCTGACACTCCGGTGCACACCTTGATACTTGGGTATTCCTCTCTGACACTCTGGTACACCTCTTGACATCCGCCACCCTCAGACACTCCCCACCTCTCCCATGTACACACCTCTCACTCCCTGGTTCTCCCTGACACCCCGGTGACACCTCACACCCCCAGGTACACCCTCGACACTCCCAGGTACACCTCTGACACTCCCAGGTACACCAGACACCCTAGGTACACCTCTCTCAATCCCAGGCCACCTCTCCACACTCCCAGGTACCTCCTGTGACATTCCTGGTACTTCTCTGACATCCCAGGTACACCTCAGACACTCCAGGTACACCTGACACTGCCAGGTACACCTCCGACACTCCCAGGTACACCTCTGACACTCCCAGGTACACCGCAGACTCCCTGCACACCCCTGACATGGACACCTCTGACACTTCCGTACACCTCTGACACTTGGTACACCTTGACCCTCCCAGGTACACCCTGCACACTCCCGTGCACCCCCCAGACACTCCAAGGTACACACTCACACTCTCGCAGGCTACCTCCGACACTCCCAGGTACACCTCTGACACTCCCGGGCACACCTCCTGACACTCCCAGGTACACCTCTGACACTCCCAGGTACACCTCTGACACTCCCGGGTACACCTCTGACAATTCCCAGGTACCCACTGACATTCCTGGTACACCTCTGACACTCCCAGTTACACGTCCAACAATCCCAGATACACCTCTGACACTCCCGCACACCTCCTGACACTGAGGTACACCTCTGACACTCCCAGGTACATCCTTTGACACTCCCAGGTACCCACTGACATTCCCGGTACACCTCTGACACTCCCAGGTATACTGCTGACACTGCTTGGTACACCTCCGACACTCCCAGGTACACCTCCGACACTCCCAGGTACACCTCACACTCCCAGGCTACCTCTGACACTCCCGGTACACCTCTGACACTCCCAGGTACATCTCTGACACTCCAAGGTACATCTCTGACACTCCCAGGTACACCTCTGACACTCCGGGCACCACTGACATACACGTACACCTGTGACACTCCCAGGTACACGTCCGACACTCCCAGATACACCTCTGACACCCTGGTACACCTCTGACAATCCCAGGTACTCCTGTGACACTCCCAGGTACACCTCCGACACCCCAGGTACATCTCTGACACTCCTAGGTACACCTCGATATTCCCAGGTACACCTCTGATAGCAGGTACACCTCTGATACTCCCAGGTACACCTTTGAGACTCCTGTACCTAACACTTGTACACCTCTGACACTCCTAGTACACCTGATATTCCGTACACCTCCGATATTCCCAGGTACACCTCGATACTCCCAGGTACACCTTGAGACTCCTGTACTTCACTGACACTCCCTGGTATACCTCTGACATTCCCAGTACACCTCTGACACTCCTAGGTACTCATTCCCCAGGTCACACCTCTGACACCCAGGTCCGCCCCGACACACCCAGGTACAACTCCGGCACACCCAGGTAAACTTCCGATACCCTAGGTACACCTCTGACACTCCCAGATACACCTCTCACAATCCTAGGTATTCCTCTGACACACCCTGGTACACCTCTGACACTCCTAGGCACACCTCAGACACTTCCTGGTACACCTCTGACACTCCCAGGTACACCCTTTCACTCCCTGGTTCTCCCTGACAATCTGAGGTACACCCTCGACCCTATCAGGTACACCCTCAGAAACTCCCAGGCACACCTCTGACACCTGGTACACCTCAGACACTTTTAGGTACACCCCACACACTCGCAGGTACACCTCTCACACTCCCAGGTACTCCTGTACACTCCCTGGTATTTCTAACACTCCCAAGCACGCTCATACTCCCAGGTACCTCAGACACTCCCAGGTACACCCCAAGACACTCCCAGGCACCTCTGACACTCCCAGGTACACCGCTGACACTGCCAGGTACACTTGACACTCCATGTACACCGCCGACACTCCTAGGTACACCTCTGACACTCCCATGTACTCCATTGACACTCCCTGGTACACCACTGACACCTGGTACATCTCTGACACTCCCAGATACACCTCTGACACTCCCTGGTACATCTCTGACACTCCCAGGTACACCTCTGACACTGCCAGGTACACCTCTGACAATCCCAGGTAGTCCTGTGACACCCCAGGTACACATCTGACACCCTAGGTATTCCTCTGACACTCCCTGGTACACCTCTGACACTCCCAGGTACACCCTCAGACACTCCTGGTACACCTCTCACACTCCCAGGTACACCACTTCACACTCCCAGGTACTCCTGTGACACTCCCTGCTACTTGACACTCCTGGTACACTCTGACATTCCCAGGTACACCACAGACACTCCCAGGTACACCTCAGACACTCCCAGGCACACCTCTGACAATCCTAGGTGCACCGCTGACACTGCAAGGTACAACCTGACACTCCATGTACACCTCCGACACTCCCAGGTACACCTCTGACACTTCCAGGTACTCCACTGACACTCCCTCGTACACCCCTGACACCCAGGTACAGCTCTGACACCTCCCAGGTACACCTTTGACACTCCACATCCTCAGACACTCCCAGGCACACCCCACACACTCCCAGGTACAATTCTCACACTCAGGTATACCTCCGACACTAACAGGTACACACCTCTGACACTCCTGGGTCCACCTCTGACACTCCCAGGTACACCTCCGACACTCGCAGGTCACCTCCGACACTCCCAGGCACACCTCACACTCCCAGGAACACCTGACACCCCAGGCCACCTCTGACACCTCCCAGGTACATCTCTGACACCCAAGGTACATCTCGACACCCTGCACACCCTGACACCCCAAGTACCCACTGACATACCCTGGTACACCTCTGACACTCCCAGGTACACCACTGACACTGCCAGGTACACCTCTGACACTCCATGTACACCGCCGACACTCCCAGGTACACCTCTGACACTCCCATACCCACTGACACCCCTGGTACACCCCTGACACTCCCAGGAACACCCTGACACTCCCAGGCACACCTCTGACATTCTCAGGTACACCTCAGACACTCCAGGTACACCGCAGATACTCCCAGGTACACCCCTGACACCCAGCAGTGCCACCTCCGACCCTCCCAGGTAAACCTTCTGACACTCTCTGGTACACCTCTGACACTCCCAGGTACACCTCTGACATTCCCAGGTACACCTCTGACACTCCGGTCCACCTCTGACACCCAGGTACCCACTGACATTCCCTGCACACCTCTGACACTCCCAGGCACACGTCCGACACCCCAGATACACTTCTGACATTCCCAGGTACACCTCTGACACTCCCAGGTACACCTCTGACACCTGAGGTATCAATGACATTCCCTGGTACACCTCTGGCACTCCAGGTACACCCTCTGACACTCCCAGGTACACCTCTGACACTTGGTACCCACTGACACTCCCTGATACACTTCTCACTCCCAGGTACACCTCTGACACCCTAGGTACTCTCTGTCACTCCTGATACACCTCCTAACACTCCCAGGTACACTGCTGACACTCCCAGGTACACCGCTGACACAGCCAGGTACACCTCAGAAACTGCCAGTGCCACCCTCAGACACTGCCAGGTACACCTCAGACACTCCCAGGTACACATCAGACACTCCAAGGCCACCTCCGACACTCCCAAGTGCACCTCTGACACTCCCAGGCACACCTCTGACACTCCCAGGTACACCGCTGACACTGCTTGGTACACCTCCGACACTCCCAGGTACACCTCCGACACTCCCAGGTACACTCTCACACTCCCAGGCTACCTCCGGCACTCCCAGGTACACCTCTGACACTCCCAGGTACATCTCTGACCCAAGGTATCTCTGACACTCCCGGGTACACCTCTGACACTCCAAGTACTCCACTGACATACCCGGTACACCCATGACACTCCCAGGTACACGTCCGACACTCCCAGATACACCTCTGACACTCCCGGTACACCCTCTCTGACAATCCCAGGTACCCTGTGACACTCGCACACCTCCGACACTCCCAGGTACATCTCTGACACTCCCAGGTACACCTTCGATATTCCTCAGGCCTGATATGCAGGTACACCTCGATACTCCCAGGTACACCTTGAGACTCCTAGGTACCCACTCAATACCCTGGCACACCTCTGACACTCGGTACACCTCCGATATTCCCAGGTACACCTCCGATATTCCCAGGTACACCTCCGATACTACCAGGTACACCTTTGAGACTCCTGGTACTACTGACACTCCCTGGTATACTTGACATTCCCGGGCACACCTCTGACACTCCGAGGTACTCATTCTGATACTCCCAGGTACACCTCTGACACTCCGGTCCGCCTCCGACACACCCAGGTACAACTCCGACACTCCGGTAAACTTCCGATACTCCTAGGTACACCTCTGACACTCCCAGATACACCTCTCACAATCCCAGGTATTCCTCTGACACACCCTGGTACACCTCTGACACTCAGGTACACCTCAGACACTTCCTGGTACCCTCTGACACTCCCAGGCACCTCTTTTCACTCCGGTTCTCCCTGACAATCCGAGGTACACCTCAGACACTGTCAGTACACCTCAGAAACTCCCAGGTACACCTCTGACACTCCTTGGTACACCCAGACACTTTTAGGTACACCTCACACACTCGCAGGTACACCTCTCACTCCCAGGTACTCTGTGACACTCCTGTATTTCTGACACTCCAAGTACGCCTCGACACTCCCAGGTACACCGCTGACCCCTGCCAGGTACACCCCTGACACCCATGTACACCGCCGACACCCTAGGTACACCTCTGACACTCCATGTACTCCACTGACACTCCCTGGTACACCCCTGACACTCCCAGGTACACCTCTGACACTCCCAGATACACACCTCTGACACTCTCAGGTACACCCTCAGACACCCCAGGTACACCGCGATACCTCCAAGGTACACCCCAGACACTCCCAGGTACACCTCCGACACTCCCAGGTACACCTCCGACACTCCCAGGTACACCTCTGACACTCTCTGGAACACCTCTGACACCCCAAGTACTCCACTGACATCCTGGTACACCTCTGACACTCCCAGATACACGTCCGACACTCCCAGATACACCTCTGACACTCCCTGGTACATCTCTGACACTCCCAGGTACACCTCTGACACTGCCAGGTACACCTCTCTGACAATCCCAGGTAGTCCTGTGACACTCCCAGGTACACCTCTGACACTCCTAGGTACCTCTGACACCCCTGGTACACCTCTGACACTCCCAGGTACCTCAGACACTCCCTAGGTACACCTCTCCACACTCCCAGGTCACCTCCTGACACCCCAGGTACTCCTGTGACACCCTGCTACCTGACACTCCCAGGTACACCTCAGACATTCCCAGGTACACCACAGACACTCCCAGGCACACCTCAGACACCCCAGGCACTTCTGACAATCCTAGGTGCACCGCTGACACTGCAAGGTACAACTCTGACACACTCCATGTACACCCTGACACTCCCAGGTACACCTCTGACACTTCGGGTACCACTGACACTCCTCGGCCACCCCCGACACTCCCAGGTACAGCTCTGACACTCCCAGGTACACCTTGACACTCCTGCCACCCTCAGACACCCCAGGTACACCCCAGACACTCCCAGGTACAATTCTCACACTCTCAGATACACCTCCGACACTAACAGGTACACCTCTGACACTCCCGGGTACACCTCTGACACTCCCAGGTACACCTCCGACACTCCCAGGTACACCTCCGACACTCCCAGGTACACTTCTCACACTCCCAGGAACACCTCGACACTCCCAGGTACACCTCTCTGACACTCCCAGGTACATTCTTGACACTGCCAGGTACACCTCTGACACTCCATGTACAGCCGACAATCTGGTACACCTCAACACTCCCATGTACTCACTGACATACCCTGGTACACCTCTGACACTCCCAGGTACACACCACTGACACTGCCAGGTACACCTCTGACACTCCATACACCGCCGACACTCCCAGGTACACCTCTGACACTCCCATGTACTCCACTGACACTCCCTGGTACACCCCTGACACTCCCAGGGAACACCTCTTGACACTCCCTAGGCACACCTCTGACATTCTCAGGTACACCTCAGACACTCCCAGGCACACTGAAGATACCTCCCAGGTACACCCAGACACTCCCAGGTACACCTTCTCACCCTCCCAGGTACACCTCTGACACTCTCTGGTACACCTCTGACACTCCCAGGTACACCTCTGACATTCCCAGGTACACCTCTGACACTCCCAGGTACACCTCTGACACTCCCAGGTACTCCACTGACATTCCCTGGTACACCTCTGACACTCCCAGGTACACGTCCGACACTCCCAGATACACCTCTGACATTCTGGTGTACACCTCTGACACTCCCAGGTACACCTCTGACACCTGCGTACTCCATGACATTCCTGGTACACCTCTGACACTCCCAGGTACACGTCCGACACTCCTGAGATACACCTCGACACTCCAGGCTACCTCTGACACCCCAGGTACACCTCTGACACTCCCAGGTACCCACTGACTCTCCTGATACACCTTCACACCCCAGGTACACCCTGACACTCTTAGGTACCTCTGTCACTCCCTGATACACCTTCTGACACTCCCAGGCACACCGCTGACACTCTGGTGCACCGCTGACACCAGGTACACCTCAGAAACCCCAGGTACACCCTTGACACCCCAGGTCACACCTCAGACACTCCCAGGTACACATCAGACACCCAAGGGCCACTCGACACTCCCAGTGCACCTCTGACACCCCAGGCACACCTCTGACACCCAGGCACACCTCTGACACTCCTGCACACCTCTGACACTCCCAGGTACACCCTCAGACACTCCTGGTACACCCCTGACACTCCCAGGCCACCTCCTGACACTCCCAGGCACACTGACACCAGGTACACCCTCAGACACTCCCAGGTACACCCCAGACACTCCCAGGTACACCCCAGACACTCCCAGGCACTTTCACACTCGCAGGTACACCTCCGACACTCCCAGGTACCACTCTGACACTCCTGGTGCACACCTCTGACACTCCCAGGTACACCTCTGACACTCCCAGGTACACCTCTGACACCCCGGGTACACCTCTGACACTCCCAGGTACTTCACTGACATTCCCTGGTACACCTCTGACACTCCCAGGTACACCGTCCAACACTCCGGCACACCTCTGACACTTCCAGGTACACCTCTGGACTCCGAGGTACACCTCTGACACCCCAGGCATACCTTCTGGACACTCCTGTGGTACTCCACTGACATTCCTGCAGGACACCTCTGACACCCAGGTACACCGCTGACACTGCCTGGTACACCTCCGACACTCCCAGGTACACCTCCGACACCCCAGGCACACTTTCACCCCAGGTACACCTCCGAAACCCCAGGTACACCTCTGACACTCCCGGTACACTCTCTGACACTCCAAGGTACATTCTGACACTCCCAGGCACACCTCTGACACTCCCAGGTACTC